>NC_091177.1:46078724-46206224 GCF_040958095.1 Procambarus clarkii
GGTGAAAGGGTAGGGAAGGTGGTGAAAGGGTAGGGAAGGTGGTGAAGGGTAGGGAAGGTGGTGAAAGGTAGGGAAGGTGGTGAAGGGTAGGGAAGGACGTGAAGAGTAGGGAAGATGGTGAAGAGTGGGGAGGATGGTGAAGGGTAGGGAAGGTGGTGAAGGGTAGGGAAGGTGGTGAAAGGGTAGGGAAGGTGGTGAAAGGGTAGGGAAGGTGGTGAAAGGGTAGGGAAGGTGGTGAAGGGTAGGGAAGGTGGTGAAGGGTAGGGAAGGTGGTGAAGGGTAGGGAAGGTGGTGAAAGGGTAGGGAAGGTGGTGAAAGGGTAGGGAAGGTGGTGAAAGGGTAGGAAAGGTGGTGAAGGGTAGGGAAGGTGGTGAAGGTAGGGAAGGTGGTGAAGGGTAGGGAAGGTGGTGAAGGGTAGGGAAGGTGGTGAAGGTAGGGAAGGTGGTGAAGGGTAGGGAAGGTGGTGAAAGGGTAGGGAAGGTGGTGAAGGGTAGGGAAGGTGGTGAAGGGTAGGGAAGATAGTATAGGGAAAAGAAGATGGTGAAGGGTTGAGTTGGTTACTAGGAGGTTCTTATCTTCAGGTTATCTTGAGATGGTTTCGGGGTTTTAGTGTCCCCGCGGCCCGGTCCTCGACCAGGCCTCCATCCCCAGGAAGCAGCCCATGACAGCTGACTAACTCCCTGGTACCTATTTACTGCTAGGTAACAGATGCATCAGGGTAAAAGAAACTCTGCCCATTGTTTCTCGCCGGCGCCGGGATCGAACCCGGGACCACAGGATCACGCGTCCAGTGTTCTGTCCGCTCAGCCACCGGGAGTGAGAAAATTTGTGAATAATAGTAAAGGTCCACGAAGAAATTACACAAATAACGTGACATATCAATACAAAAATAAATTAGAGCAATGAGGTGATTCTAACCAGCGATCTGGGTATTCCCAGCCGCGCCTCTTACCCCTGCACTAGGACATTTTTTTTTTTATTTATGAAAGTACAATATATGCAATAAAAATATATAAAGCCTGACGAAGTACATGATAAAGAACTAAAGGAACTCTTAAGACAACAAGCAGTATGCAAAAACATAAATGCAAGAGCATGAATACACCAAAAAAAAAAAAAATTAAATACAAAACATTAGAAAAAAATAGAAATCCAATCATGCATAACACAAGATCCACAG
The DNA here is from genome assembly GCF_040958095.1 of Procambarus clarkii. Taxonomy (NCBI): domain Eukaryota; kingdom Metazoa; phylum Arthropoda; class Malacostraca; order Decapoda; family Cambaridae; genus Procambarus; species Procambarus clarkii. The sequence continues at coordinate 46,079,905 of NC_091177.1, forward strand.
GATTAACACAGAGAACACAAAGGCACACACAGAGCATCTACACATATAACAAGCCAACGGCACAAAAGACAAGGTAAAATAACACAAGGGAAGAAATACAGTAAGCATGATGGATAAAATTACCCAAAAGGGCCACACACAGAGGGCATAAGCCCACACAAACAGGAGCACAGCACCGGAGCACGCAGGAACCGGTGGAACATATAAAAAAACACACACGCAGACACACAGAACACAAGAACCGGCACACACAGGAGCCGGACGCAACAAAACACCTACACACACAAACATGATGAAACACCGGAACGCACGGGAATTGGGAAACAAGGTCCAGAACCACAGCCAAGCACACAAGAAAAAAACACCGGAACATGCAGGATCCGGCAAAAGGAACACAAATCACACACAAAACTAAACAACAAGGGCACACTCACAAGGAGTAACACAAAAACACAATACAGGAAAACACACACAACTCACTGCTGAGGAAGCCCTTAGGGGGGGGTGGGGGGATTACACACAACACAAACGCCCAAATGACCCAACAAGCTCTCCCCCCAAACCCACCGCAACCACATCAATACATCGATCAATCCCCCAACCCCCCTACCAACCCCAAAGCATCACCTTTGAACATACGCGTCAGTGAACCAACCAGTAAACTCCACCGGAAAAGCATGCCGCAACCACCACCATGTGAAACGCAAACGCCCCCGCAGAAAACCCAGAATCCGACGAACCCCGTAGCCCTCCAAACGCCCAACCTTCACGCAAAATACATAATCTGCAATCAAGACACTCAGGGTGTTCCGAAGCCGCCTGGAACCCTGAGGAAACAAAAGAAACAGGAACCGCAAAATATCCTCCCGAAACCCGGGCAGACAGAACACCTCAATCAAATCACACAACCAATCAACTAAGCCCTGAACCTACACACAAAAATAAAACACATGTAACTGGGTCTCAACCAATCCACAATGTGCACACGTTGCGGAAGAACGCAACCCAAGCATACACAAACGATCATTCGACGGCAACGACTCGTGCAGCATACGAAAGAGAAACTCCCGCTGCTGTGGAGCCAAATGCCGCCCACCCAAGACCGACCAAATCCCCCCCCCCCCAATCCCAGCATGGAAACAAACCCTACACCCGATAGCTCACACAATGAAGGAGAGCCCCATAACTCCCCCCCCCCCCCACCCCCGACACGACAGGGACAAAAACCCAGGAACTCGACAGAGCTCCTGCAGAATCCCAACCGCCCACGAATACACAGCAGGCATACAAAAGGCGACCTCACACCCAGCCCCCAACTTCAGCAAATAGCTAAACCGAACTGAATAGAAGTAAACCCCAAGCGCATTGAGGCCCCCACCCACCCCCAAATACTGATGCAACGACACCCAAAACAAAGCCAATGCCTTGGTAAAAATATCAGGGATGCTAACACCCCCAAAAGCTATGGGGTGCTAACACTCCCAAAAGGGAGCCGGTCGGCCGAGCGGACAGCATGCTGGACTTGTGATCCTGTGGCCCTGGGTTCGATCCCAGACGCCGGCGAGAAACAATGGGCAGAGTTTCTTTCACCCTATGCCCCTGTTACCTAGCAGTAAAATAGGTACCTGGTGTTAGTCAGCTGTCACGGGCTGCTTCCTGGGGGTGGAGGCCTGGTCGAGGACCGGGCCGCGGGGACATTATAAAAGCCCCGAAATCATCTCAAGATATCCTCAAGATATCCCCCTCCTCTACCTGCAAAACCATGGAGGAGCGACGAACCAGATGATACTTCCCACACCACACATACCGATAGACTCTGCACTCCAACCCATGAGCACGCCACCGATCCCGAAGGAAGCACCGAGCTAAAAACCACACCCTCGAAAGAACTTTACTAGTAACAACAATCGCCCGCTGATAAACCATCAACGGATGGGAGGACAACAAACCTACCGCCACCTCAACCGACCGAGAGACCGCGTCCCAATTCCACTCCAAAGATTGGTCATACGAGCTAAACCAAGTAACTCCGAGAACCCGAAGCGACCTGACCAGCGGAAACCACGACCTCGCCCATACTGAACAGGAGGCCCAGCTCCCCAGCCCACATTAATCAGGACTTATCCCTATTAACAAGGGCCCCCGTGGCCAGCTCAAAACGCTGAACAAGGTCTTGAACCACAACCACAGAGCCATCGGTCACCACAAACAGCACCGTATCGTCAGCATACCCACAGATCGGTAAATAGAGACCAGCAGACCGCCTCAGAGGAACCACCAAAGCACAGGACTTAACCGCACGAAACAAAGGCTCCTGAAAAAGAACATAAAGGAGCATAGATAAGGGACACCCCTGCCTCACCGATCGGCGAACGGCAAAAGGGGCACTAAAAAAACCATTAATACCAACACGACTATGACAACGGGCATACAACATACGCACCCAAGAAACAAACAACAAAGGAAACCTGAACCTCTCCATAGCCTGCAACACAAAGCCTAGCAACACACAGTCCAATGCCTTCAACAAATCTAAGCTGAGCATCACCGCAGGCAGGTGAAGCTCAAAGGCACACAGAATCACATAACATAAAAGAGCATTGCAATGAAGCAAAGACTAACCTGGAACGCCACAAAATTGCTCAACCGAAACCACAGAACCAATAACATCCTGACATCGACCTGCCAGCAACTTCGAGACAACCTTATAATCAACATTTAACAGGCCTCCAATTCGATAGAAAACGCAAATCACCCGGCTTCGGAAACAACCGCACAACCCCATCATAATGGGATGCGGGTAAACAACAGGTCTGGAAACAAAACCGCACCACCTCCAAAAAAGCCTCACCAAGCACATCCAAAAAGATCACATAAAAGTCCAAAGGGAGCCCATCCGAGCCAGGAACCCTGCCAGATCGGAAAGACCACACCACACCCCAAAACTCAGCTGACGACACGTCCCTTACCAAAGTGGAACAACCCAGAGCTGACAAGCCAGGTGAGCAGTGACGCAAAAAGAAAGCAGCCAGATCCTCATCCACCCCTACCTCCTCATACAGCGCCCCCAACTCCTGCTACAAGTACAACAGGACCCGATCCGTGTCAGACAAAACAGAACCGTCTGGACGCTAGAGACCGGTGAAAAGAACTGAGTCCCAAAGGGCTTTCTCCTTCCGCAAAAGAAAGGAAGGGAGAAAGCCGTTCACCAGACACACGCTCGTCAACACGATCCCGCACCCAAACCCCCTCCGCCAACTCCTCCCACAAACCATAAATGCGCTCCTTACACACAGAAATAACAGCAAAACAATCCACCCCCACTATTAAGCAACACATACAACCAAGACAAGTGCGCCTGAAGAAAGCGCAACAAACCAAAACGCCCCGCCGCCTAACGCTTCACAACGATAAAAAAAAAGACTTGCATTCCATCTTGCACCACTCCCACCAGTCTAACACAGACGAAAACTCGCACTTGCAAGCAACAAGCCCCACCCACGAAACGCCTCACGCACCCAAGGACAATGCAGCAGCCGACAATTCAATTTCCACCAACCCCTCCCCACACGAGCCTGACTACGAACAGCAACATGAACCACCACCAAACAATGATCAGAAAAGGCAACAGGAACTGTAAGAAATGCAAAAACAGAGCCATCCCACCCATGAACATAAAAACAATCCAGCCTGGAACACGCCCCTCGTGCAGCAAAGGTGAATTCCAAATCGCCTCCAAACATGAGAGCAGCATCACGAAACCTACAACTCTGTTAGGTGGAGACATTCAAGAAACATTCTGCGGATGAGCACTATTGCAATCCCACGCCTGAGTAACAATTAAAATCGCCCCCAAAAACCATGTCCCTCGTGTTATGACGCAAGAAGTGCAACAGCCCACCCTGGAAAAACCCCTCCCTCTCCCGGCGATGCATCGTGCCAGAAGGAGCGTACACAGTCAATGAGGGAATCTCCACCCCGAGATACCGCACACCAACGAACAACACCCGGCCATCCTCATCCATCTCCATGTGAAGCACAGAATTGGATGCCTCCGGTAGAACAGCATCAGCGTGCCCCCAAAGGACATCCTCAGCGGATTAAGCACAACATTTGCAGTCTCCGTGGTGTAGTGGTAAGACACTCGCCTGGCGTTCCGCGAGCGCTATGTCATGGGTTCGTATCCTGGCCGGGGAGGATTTACTGGGCGCAATTCCTTAACTGTAGCCTCTGTTTAACGCAACAGTAAAATGTGTACTTGGATGAAAAAACGGTTCTTCGCGGCAGGGGATCGTATTCCAGGGACCTTAGGATTAAGGACTTGCCCGAAACGCTACGCGTACTAGTGGCTGTACAAGAATATAACAACTCTTGTATATATCTCAAAAAAAAAAAAAAAAAAAAAACAATGAAAATCATCAGTCAACCCAGACAAAGCATCAAAATCACGCACATTATGCTCATGAATAAAGGCTACATCTACACGCTGCTCACGAAGCACAGCCACCAAGTCCATCTGCACTGCCAAGTCACGCAACCCATGCACATTCAGCGTCGCACAAGTCAGAGAGGGCGCCATCAAGAAGGGCAATCAGGACCTCACCAACCCCACAGTCCCCTGCAAAGGCGGACCAGAACCCCCCACAAGGGAGGCAACAGGAACAGAAGGTGCATCATCTGGTAACCCTGCAGCGGAGGGCCCCACAGGAACGTCGGTGACCGCACTCTTCGTAGACTTCGTAAACTTCATAGCCAGTGCATCCCTTCCAGTACCTTCTACACCAGTGGATACCACCCACTGAGCAGCCTCAACCGCCTTCGAGGCGTCACCGCCCCCAGAGGGAGGAGGAGGAGGAGGGGCGCACGCCACAGCAGCCCCAGCCATAGACCCCCCCCCTCACTTGATGGGAGGACCTTTGTCTGAGGAACGCGTCCATGCCTCCCACTTACGACAGGGCTGATCCGACGTCGTGACCAGAGAAGGCCCTCTAGAGCCACGAGAGGACTGCAGCACCTCAGGAGCAACAGCAACTACGTCGGATGCAAGGCCACCAGACGAAGGAGCAACACCACACGGAGGACCCGCAGGATTCCCACTCCGACCTACACACAATGGAGCAGCTTCCACAGGCGTACCCGTCTCCACGTCAGAAACTGTTGAATCCCGATGAACCTCTGCAGTGATGACGTGCACAGGAGGCGAGGCCGCTGCATCAGACACCAACGGGCCAGGTGGGCCAAACTACTGAACAGGCGAAGTAGGATCAGTCAAAGCAGAAGGAACCATCGATGGGGAGGGGTCGCGGGGGACAATCACGGCTTCTGCAACACCTGGCTTGGCCCCCCCAATCCCCAAAGGGGGAAAATCATGCTCCTGAAAGAGGGCTGGCTCCCCCATCCCGGAAGCAGTGCAACCGGCCGCAAGATGCCCTCGCAATCCACACTCAAAACAGGTGCACGGTTGATCCTCATAGAATACCCGCAAGTTAAATCCGTAGAACTTGACCTGAGATGGAATATCACGTGTCAAGCGCATGCCAAAGTTCCACACATTGGTCCTCAAGCCCGACAGGCGGCCTGAGTGGAGACAAGTTATGCGGTGAGTAAACACAGTACCGTACCGAGAGAAGCAGGTGCGAAGAACCTCCTCGGGAAAGTCCAAGGGAACTCCATGGATGCTGACAAACGTCGGCGCTACACGCCATTCCGACACCTCCACAGTACCAGCAGAGCCCGGGAGCTGGAAAGAACGCCCAGCAAAATCACTCACGAAGCGCTGATATGGACCAGGGGCAGAGAACCTGACCACCACACGCCTGTTAGAAAATTCTAAAGGCTGTAAACCGAATGCAGGTCCACCCGTAAAACATGCAAAAGCGCCACCTCCACCAACGTCCAATCAGCAGCCGCCGAGAACTCCAATCCTGCGGAATCCGCCCTCCGAATCCGCGTCACCGACGATGCCATAATGCCAGCCGCCCCCACAGGTTAGCCAGCACACCACACACCACCAACAGCGACCTGCTCGCACCAGACGTCAGCCAACACCGTGACCACACCCTACAATGAGCAAGCAGGCAATCCCCTGGTCCTCGACCAGGCCTCCACCCCCAGGAAGCAGCCCGTGACAGCTGACTAACTCCCAGGAACCTATTTACTGCTAGGTAACAGGTGCATCTGGGTGAAAGCAACTCTGCCCATTCTTTTTCTCGCCAGGGCCCGGGATCGAATCCGAGACCACAGGATCACGCGTCCAGTGTTCTGTCCACTCAGCCACCAGGAGTGAGAAAATTTGTGAATAATAGTAAAGGTCCACAAAGAAATCACACGAATAACATGACATATCAATACAAAAATAAATTAGAGCAATGAGGTGATTCTAACCAGCAATCTGGGTATTCCCAGCCGCGCCTCTTACCCCTGCACCAGGACATGGTGTGATGGTATGGTTGAATCACTTGCAACAACTGAAACTGCATGAAGCACTGATGGGAAGCCCGGTGTGTTACCATGTATGCCGTCAGTGCAGAGCAAACGTCAAGATTCGCTGTACGGCGTAGGGAAACGTACGTACGTTACAGGAGAGAAGGGTAGAAATAGCCTAAGCTGCTCATTCCTTTTGAGCTGTATTTTATTATCTCCATCAAATTAGTTGAACTTGAACTTGAATGACACAGGATAATAATTTCCCCCAACAATAACAGAGTCATCTCTCATCAACAGGTCATCACAGCCTCGCTGCTGCCAGCAACACGTCACAGAGCTAAGGGCAGTAGCAGATCACTCTAAATTTAATAGTGTCATATCAAGGTTGTAAGCCCAACCTGTCCTCTTACAAATTATGTCGCTTTTCGCTCGTATGCGCACTCAGACTGGAAATTGACGTAATTCAAAATTAAATCGACTTGCGAAAGACACGTACTATTCCGTTTTCTGTTTTGGGTCCTCTGGCTTAGGCCGTTAGGTTAGGAGAGGAAACTTTCAGAAACGGTTTTCATGACTTTTGAAACCTCAGGAGAACTTAGTGCCCTCCTAACCTACCAGAGGACCCTTAACTTGCTGTTTTGGATAAACAAAAATCCTAAATTTATTTTCAAGTATTTTTCATTTTCAAATTACGGCCTTTTTAAGCCGTAGCGCATACGAGCGAAAAACGACGTAATTTGTAAGAGGAAAGGTTGTATAGCCGGAACCCTATTTATATGAGAAATATCACATTGTGACCACCTAAATTACCACATTTATCAGAGGGGGTGATAATTAAAAAATACTAGCATAGATATTTCATTGAATCACCTCAGTGAGTCACGAAATGAGGTGATTCGATGAAATATCTATGCCCAAGTTGACCACTGAGCACTGTCGGATCTTGGATAAATACTCTCACGACTAACAAGATTTTTTGTACAGTCATGTGTCCTAGTGGTTAAGGTACCAGGTACGCCAAGGTCCATAGGCTCCTGGCTGTCTGGGTTCAAATCCTTCTGGGGTGTGGAATTTTCAGTTGCATATTCGCTAGGGACCCATTCAAGTTTGTTTTCATTTGTGTTGCTCATATGGCCCCACCAAGTGAGGTGAATTGATGAAATATCTATGTCCAAGTTGACCACCTAGCGCTGTCGGATCTTGGTTAAATAGTCTTACGACTACCAAGATTTTTGTACAGTCAGTGTGGTCTAGTGGTTAAGGTAAAGGTACGCCAAGGTGCATATTGCTCCTGGCTGTCTGGGTTCGAATCCTGCTGAGGTGTGGAGTTTTCTTATTATATTATCGAAATTATTCAAAGCACTTTCGTGATATAATACATTTTAAGGAGACCAGTTGATAGACAATAAAGTGGCGTTGTTTATTTGAACCGAACTGTGAGTAGACTAAGAACCGTACACATGAAATAAGAGCGACATGAAATGTTATAATGGGTCAAACTGCAGCTTCACCCATTCTTATGTGAATAAGGCATCTGATGATTTACTCATTCTTTACATAATGTTATAAATTCCATAAATCTTACCAATTAAAAAACTAAGTTATACAATTTTGGGCATAAATTTATGTTATTTCATTCGTTATTTTGTTTAAATGAAGATTAAATTATATTTCTTTCAATAACTGTTTTGCATTCAACAATTGTTCACGAATCAGTTCATTCAATTGAATGATTACAATATCTAACGTGAATAATGTAGAACGTGAACGAACATTGCATCCGACATATGAACTGTCCTTATGCTATGTTTGCGTTTTTCATTCTTCAGTGTTTGCCAATTTGTCCAACACAGAGACTAGCATACATACATACTAGCTGTACCCGCCACGCTTTGCTGTGACTCAGTCTGGATAAATGGAAAAGAGAGAAAAGAGAAAGTGCACGTTTCTGGTATGTTTAATGTCACAATGCTTGTGGGTATACAATACTTTTTGTTGTTCCATTGTCTGTGGAGATATAGAGATTGTCTGGTTTGCTGACTCTAGAACACGCAATATATAATTGTCCATGTGAGAAGCAATCCATGTCTTGATATAATGCGCACAATTCTAATGATCGGCCCTGAGCTTTGTAGATAGTTATCTTGAGGTTATCTTGAGATGATTTCGTGGCTTAGCATCCCCGCGACCCGGTCCACAACCAGGCCTCCGTTTTGTTATTCTTCCCAGGAAGCAGCCCGTAGCAGCTGTCTAACTCCCAGGTATATATTTATTGCTAGGTAACAGGGGGCATCAGGGGTGAAAGAAACATTTTTTGCCCATTTTTCTCCAGCTCCACCGGGGATCGAACCTGGAACTTCAGGACTACGAATCCGAAGCGTTGTCCACTCAGCTGTCAGGTGCCCTGCAATGGTGATTGCAAACGCCAATCGAATTGGAAATTGCAATCTCTTAAATTGAAATGGCATATACGTTGGAATCATAAGAATGAGAGGAATGAGGACATCTTCACCTTTGAAAGATCCTGTCAAAATTGTTGCTTCTACGACGTTGCTGATTATTTTTTTACTGCAAACCGCATGCCATTGCAAAGCTTTATCTGGTTGATATCTCGCAACATGATAATTGGTACGCCGATTTTCAATTGCAGCTGTACGTGCGGTGGTATCCCTGGCAGATAGAGTGAATTAAAAAATTCTGTTGACTCATTAAACGTTTAATCTGCTTCCACAACACTGTCGACGGACTTGTATGTGACTGCCTCGCGTTGAATGTTAGACTGAATAATATTGTAAAGTTCGTAGACATCTTTGTTCTTGGCCGCAAGAAAAGCACTTTCACTCAGCCAAACGTGATCCTTGTAATTGGTTTGAATATTGGGAAATAGTTTTTCGACCAATTCTTCTTTTGACGTCACTAAATTGCAAAAGTTATGAGGCAATGAAATTCGTCCTGAGGTCAGATCAACCGGCACGTTTCCGTTCCCAATTTCCAGAAATTAATGTGAGCATATCTAAGCTGATGGATCGTTTTCAGCTGGACTCGCACATTTATAGTTAATTTTAACGTCTTTCCGTGGCTCCACAAAGTAAAGCAGTTCAGGCAAGCATTTATTTCGTCCGCTGGTGTCGACCGAAGGAATTACATGGAAATGTTTTCCTGAAATCTCCTGCAAGCAATATTAATACGTTCCCAAATGGTCTGATGTTTCTACGCAAATCTTGTAATGATCGATCAGGAGACACTAGCGACTTTTTGTAGTCCATTGTGCAGTTTTACCAAACAATAAGTTTGCATTTCTGCAATACTTTTCCCATGCCGGATGTTTTGGAAATGTTGCACGTGGGAGTTTCAATGTCCAATGACAATTTCAAAGTTGAATGAGCAGGTCTTCCACCTGGTAGCAATATCGCAGCTGTTCTGGACGACGCAAGAGCTAAGACTGCGCAATTTTAGGATCGAATTGCTGTCAGAATCAATCTAATTAAGAAGGTTTTACCAGTTCTTCCTGGCGCATCTAAGAAGAATATTTCTCCTGTCCCATTATTGACAGTTTGAATTATTTGATCGTAAATGCCTTTTTGCTCAAGTGTTAGCTTAGGAATATTTGATTCCACATAAGACACCGGATCACCCATGTTGAAATTGTGTTCACGACGCAATTCTACAACGAACGAAGCGGCAGCAGATTGATTCGGTGATGTCATTCCCAATTGAATGAGAACTTTGTTGGCGATTTCTAAGCACAAGTCTTCAGTCATTATCAATGCTTCGTTGTAGATTTTTGATGCGAAATCCATGTTCATATTTGAAATTTCCTTGCGTATTCGAAGGACAAAATCTGAAGCCATGTGCAATTTATATTTCTCCCATAGCTCTGTTGAAGATGGAGAGCAGCCGGTCAATATGATTGCAAACAATGCACAAATTTGATTTGGATGTGACGTGCTTCCTGCGTAAATAATGCATACATCCCAGTGTCTGTCGTTCGCCAATAAATTCAGAATTTGCCATGCACTACGGAAAGTGGCATGTGTGACGCCGTTTGACAAATATCAATTGCTGGAAAAACGTGGAACCGGGCACCTTTACCAACAGCCCGCGAAGAAAGAAGCATTCATCTTGATTGGGATGCATGATGTACAATCTGCCTATCTTAGATTGTTTGAATATTCCAGGTTGTCCATCGACTCGCTCTCCTCGTTTACGACGTTCAAATGATTTTCTACTCGCATTCCATATGTAATACATAGCCACTTGTGAATACAGCAGTGTTTTCGAAAACGCGTCATTCTGACATAACGTGAAGAAAGCAGCGCTAACATTGTAGCCGGTGGATTCATGGCTATTTGTTGCACATTTCCAGCTGTAAAATAAATGCGTTGGCGAAAATAAATGCGAAATAAATGCGTCTCCTCGTAAACGAGGAGAGCGAGTCGATGGACAACCTGGACCTCCGGGTCCAGGTTGACCATTCTGACCCCTGGAATATTCTTGTTTTCAAAACAAAAACAAAAATATACTAACTAAATATTTAAATTTCACACAATATCACACAAAATAATTAAATCCAAATGAAAATATATAGAAATCTATGAAAATTTAATTTATCAATGCAATTGAAAACATTGAAAAGAAATTGTAGCAAATTTAGTATTGCGTTGTTGCTCCTACATGCAACAGATGGCACGGATTAAAAGAAAAAAAAGCATGTTTTTACCTGTCACAGGTATTGCACCTATATAGTAGGTACTTAAAAACACACGCGTATTCGAATCGAACGTTGTATCATAAATTTAAAGCAATCGGTGAAGAACTTTCGGAGATTACAGCATGTGTTGCTGTTACGTCCTACAGATGGCGCTGGTTTTCAGAAAAACCATGTTTTTCCTGTAACAGGTGAGGCATGTATATAGTAGGTATATAAAACACTCGCCTATTCGAATGCAATGTTGTGTCAAAATTTCAAAGTAATCGGTATAGAGGTTTCGAAGATATCCTTAACAGGAAAAACACTTGAAAAAAACAGTTTAAAAAAAACAAACATGTTTTTTCCCGTCATAGACGTAACATATATATAGTATGTATATAAAAATCCGCTCGAATTCAAAGGAAACGATGTGTAAAAATTTCAAAGCAATAGGTGGAGAACTTTCGGAGATTAGCGATTTTGAACAAACGAACATTTTCATTTTTATTTATATAGATTTGCCAATAAACTTTATAAACACAACCATTACAGCTACTTGGGGAATTTTTAATTAGATAGTCTATGTGGCACATGAAGATTCCTGAATGTTATATAGACATTATGTTGTTTAATTAAGGATTTGTTCTGCACAGTTGAATACTGGAGCAGACGACTTCTGACCCCAGTTAGTAGGCCAAGCAGCGCGTCCTCCAAACAAAGACCCAACAGTGATTCCATGCACCCGCCAAACCCCCTGTTTATGAATGAAAAACGGTTTACACACGACTCACAACTGATTTCGTTCGAACACTTCCGGAACAAGTGCTTCACTGACGAGTTTTGTTCGAACCACTTCGCTATAAATGCTTCACCCACGTACTACAAATGCAAATAATCGCCAACCGAACCTAAACACCTAACCTATGCCTATATATGCACAATATGCTAATATATTATAATATTAATTTATATTTGAGAAAATTCTTGTTCTGAATGAACAGCATGTTAAAATTTATGAATGCGTCTGTGGGGTGACCGTTGGATGTAATGGACTTGAGTCGAGGATGGGTTGAACCACAACGCTGTAAATGCTTCAACCACGTACTACAAATACAAATAATCGCCAACAGAACCTAAACACCTAACCTAGCCTAACCTAACCAATGTCTATATATGAACAATATGTTAATGTATTATAATATTAATTTATATTTGAGAAAATTCCGGTTTTGAATGAACAGCATGTAAAAATTTATGAATGCGTCTGTGGGGTCGACCGCTGGATGTAATGGACTTGAGTAGAGGACAGGTTGCCCAGAGCTGCCCTATCCCATAGCTCACGGAAAGCCTTTCCAATTAGTTTCCCTGGAATACAACCGCCAATCGCTTAACAATCAGGTACCCAATCAAAGCTGAGTGAAGAGTGGCTGACAATTAATGATTGGCGCCTAGTCAATCCTGCCCAGCCAATGTTCGAACCTAGATCAAATTGCCTGCGATGTGTGTGTGTGTGTGGGGGGGGGGGGGTGTTAACACTGCGCCACTGTATCAGTCATCACATATTGATAGAACTGTTGCATTCTTTAGATTGAATTTATGGTTTCAAACTAAAGAAGGTATTGTTAGCATTAAAGCCCTATAAAATAAAAAAAAAATAAAGCTTCTCTTTCTCTTCCATGATGAGATTAGTAAAAGTGAATGTCAGATCCGAACTGTTGTCTTGCTATATAGAGAAAATTTGAAATTAATTTCAATTTTATAAATTAAGCATCTAATAAGTATATCTATATAAATAAAAATGAAAATGTTCGTTTGTTAAAAATCGTTAATCTCCGAAAGTTCTTCACCGATTGTTTTGAAATTTTCACACAACGTTCCATTTGCAACTGAACTGGTTTTTATAAACATACTATATAGATGTCACGTCTGTGACGGGAAAAAACATTAAAAAAACCCAGTGTTTTTCGTGTGAAAGAAATCTTCGAAGCCTCGTTATCGATTGCTTTGAAATTTTGACACAACGTTGCATTCAAATAGACGCGTGTTCTTATATACCTACTATATACATGCCTCACCTGTTACAGGAAAACCATGGTTTTTCTGAAAACAAGCGCCATCTGTAGGACGTAACAGCAACACATGCTGTAATCTCCGAAAGTTCTTCACAGATTACTTTGAAATTTTTTACACAACGTTCCATTCGAAGACGCGTTTGTTTTTATATACCTACTATATAGATGCCTCACCTGTGACAGGAAAAACGAGTTTTTTTTTTTTTAAACAGTTACATCTGTTGTATGTAATAGCAACACACGACATGCTAAATGTGTTACGATTCCATTTCAATGTTTCCGATTTCATTGATGAATTGAATGTTCATAGATTTCGATTTATTTTCGTAGATTTCGATTTGTTTTCATTTTGATTTAATTATTTTGTGTGACATTGCATTGGAATTGAGCTGTGTTGTTTACGCCAACACCGTCGGCGACCATTCATTTCATGAGTATAGTTTATTTTTGTATTTTTTCATATTTTCATTTAATTTTTTACCTGTTTTTCTTATATTTCAGTGATGGGAACATCAGGTCACTTGATGTTCCCAATTTTCTGATGGGAACATAAGACCATTTGGGAAGGCATCGGACGAGGGAGAGGGGAATGGTGGGGAGGACGAGGGGACGGAAGTGAGAGATGGTGAGGAGGACGAGGGGATAATGGCGGGGATGGACGAGGGAACGGGGGAGTTTGGGATGGTGGGGACGAGGGGATGGGGGAATGGAGAAGAGTGGCGAGGACAAAAGGGACAGGGGAGTGGGCATGGTGGGAAGGAAGAGGGGATGGTCAACCAGCCTGATCAACCAGGCTGTGACTTGTACGTCAGGCTGCGAGCAGCCGCGTCCAACAGCCTGGTTGATCAGTCCGGCAACCAGGAGGCCTGGTCGACGACCGGGCCGCGGGGACGCTAAGCCCCGGAAGCACCTCAAGGTAACCTCAAGGTATGGTGGAGTAGGGAATGGTGGGGAAGAGAAAGGGACGGTGGAGTGGGGAATGGTGGGGAGGACTGGGGGATAGGGAAGGTTGTTGTGACTCATCAATGCACATGCGTTGCTGAGCCACAGCAACACGTGGCCGGGTACTGCTACTATATATAACTGAAAACCTCACACCCCAGAAGTGACTCGAACCCAGGCTACCAGGAGCGCTATGCAACTGGTGTACAAAAGACCTTAAGCACTCGACCATCAGTGACCATACGAAAGATGATGGAACCGAGGCTAATTTCCCATCATCTCGACAGCACTTTGATGGTACGCCAAGAAATCTGGACTCCACCTGCCAAAGGTTATTGGGGAATACAAACCTGGGTATGCTTATGGAAATGTCAAGACGCATAAGCCTGGAAAGTCATTTCTGCTAATCATCAGCCAGATACCCACACCCAGAGCTGGTCGGCCGAGCGGACAGCACGCTGGACTTGTGATCCTGTGGTCCCGAGTTCGATCCCGGGCGCCGGCGAGAAACAATGGGCAGATTTTTTTTCACCCTATGCCCCTGTTACCTAGCAGTAAAATAGGTACCTATTTTAAATTAGGTGTTGAGTGTCACTTACGAGATGGAGAAGGATGGGAAGCTGCCCTTTCTAGACGTAACAGTCACGGAAAGGAGCGGAGGCTTCCACACTGCAGTCTACACTAAGGAAACAAACATAGGAATGTGCCTCAATACCAATAGTGACTGCCCAGACAGGTATAAGAGGAGTGCTGTCAACGCTTACGTCGACCGTGCTCTCAGCCACAGATCAGAATAGAAGAAAGTCGATGAAGAACTCTGTAGGGTAAGGCAGGTCCTAGTCAACAACGGCTTCTCTAATGGTGTTGTCGAAGACATCGTAAAAAGAAAGGTGAAACGAAAGGTTCAACCTCTGAAGTGTCAACTAACACAACACATGTACCCCCTGGGAGCCGGCCGGCCGAGCGGACAGCGCGCTGGCCACGTGATCCTGTGGTCCCGGGTTCGATCCCGGGCGCCCGAGAGGATCGACGGGCAGAGTTTCTTTCACCCTATGCCCCTGTTACCTAGCACTAAATAGGTACCTGAGAGTTAATCAGCTGTCACGGGCTGCTTCTTGGGGGGGTGGAGGCCTGGTCGAGGACCGGGCCGCGGGGACACTAAAGTCCCGAAATCATCTCAAGATAACCTCAAGATAACCCCTATTAGCCTATTTTACAGGAACTTCTTTTCGACGGCTCATAAAATGGAGGAAGGGGTCCTGAAATATATTGTTGATAGGATTGTTATCCCTACAGACAAAAATCAGAAAATACAATTGACGATTTACTATAAAACCAAAAAATGGCCAACTTACTCATGAAGAACTCTCCAGACACCAAGCATAATGCCTTGAAGAAAACCATCGTCGTCTGTGCCTTCAAATGCCCGCTTAGGGACAGTAAGCTCCAAAGAACTCAGTGCATAAGCAAGACAACCACGTCTCTTTCCAGGCAGTTAACAATGCATAAACAACAGGGCTCCATATAGGACCATATAATCTCTTCTCACAACCAGACCATAACCAGAGAAATCTTAACAAACAACACAGAAATCATTGATAGATACAGCGATAGCAGGAGACTCGACATTTGCGAGGCACTACAGATCAAAAAGTCAACACCAGCAATCAACAGCCAATTAATGCACAACTATATTCTACCCACTTCGAGACTCCGAACCAATAAAAAAGCATCAAGAGGAAGTGTTGACGCTATGGGCCAATAGGCTTTCTGCAGTTACTTCCATTCTTATGTTTTTATATTCATTGGTTCGTGTTCTCTCTCCTGTGTAAATGTCAATCACCTCACCCAAAACTTTTGTACCATATCACCTTAACCAAATGCGAGTATAAGTATGGATGTGTGTTTACAGGTTTCAGTTGCGTGTGTAAACTAAAGTCTTTGAAAATGTATTAAGTTATTACGAAACGCATTCAGGCATCACGTCAGACTAGAAATAAAAATGAATTTTGGAAAATTGATTTTCCAATTACCATCGATAGTGAAAAGAAACAAAAGAAATATTGAGAAAATTCGTGTTATAGTTATTAATATTACCTTTTCGGTCATATTTAACAACATATGTTTACAAGAGAAACTGCTACCAAAAAAAACTAATATATATATATATATATATATATATATATATATATATATATATATATATATATATATATATATATATATATATATATATATATATATATATATATGTGTGTATATCACGAAAATAAACACGTGATTAAGAATGTGACAATGTCAGACCACGGAGGAAAAATGAAACAGGAAATTTCCTTAAGTACTTTCGTATATTAAATACATCTTCAGAAGGTCCTTCTGAAGATGTGGACCTTCTGAAGATGTATTTAATATACGAAAGTACTTAAGGAAATTTCCTGTTTCATTTTTCCTCCGTGGTCTGACATTGTCATATATATATATATATATATATATATATATATATATATATATATATATATATATATATATATATATATATATATATTTATATATATATATATTTATATATATATATATTTATATATATATATATATATATATATATATATATATATATATATATATATATATATATATATATATATATATATATATATATATATATATATACCCTAGAAGGGGTACCACCTCTGGTGCAAATGTAGGGACGCCATAGCCTCAGAGAAGAAAATAAAGAGTACTCAGAGAAGACCTTTTGGATCCTCACTGAACACTTTGATATTTTCTTCTCCTACCACCCCTATTCTTTTGTTAAGTGTGTATATTTATCTAACTTTATTTGAAAATGTCATTACACAAAAAAAGTTACAATATTGATTACATACAGGGTACAAGGCTGCTTGTCATAAGTTGAATAGCTCCTCCAGCTCCTCAGATGGCGGGCACGAACCATGGATGCAGTGAGCATTTCCTCTCTGGATTGCCACACTAAGGCGCTGAAAAAGAAAACTGGCAGCTCTGGGGTCTCTAGTTGTTTCGATTAGCTTAGACCCCAACTCCTTTAAAAAGCTAGCAGCACTTTTACCCCAGGCACCAAGCGTCTCTGAGGCAATGGGGACAAAATTGTAGTGGTGCTCAAGGTCTCTGTATTTACGTGACTTGGCCGCTTCCCGGTGATTGGCAGCTCCTCCTGCTTGTGTAGCACTGAAGTCAACATAGGTATTGGCTAAAGTTGAAACGCAAGTGTAGTCCCACACCAACTGTCTACCATTCTTCCAGGGGTTCACCGTAATTCCGTCTGGGCGACCGACAGGCTCATCAGAGTTGCGGGACATTAGGTAACGGGGCTCTCTCTCTGCTGGACAACCGGCTGTGGTAAGGCTTCTCTTAATAATGTCATTAACCTCGCCGTGTCTTGCATGCCATCCTCCGGTCCTTTGGCAAAGAAGGCCATGCCGTCCATATCTGTCGGCCTCTGCCTCGCCGCAAATACACCTGTATTCGGTGTGGATTGGGGCAGCTAGGCGAAGAGCCACGGCAATTCGGAGGGCCTGCGGTGTGAGACGGGTGCCGGTTGCTGACATTGGGGTTGCTAATAGGAAATCACCTGCATGGGGAGCTGCTACAGCTCTAAGTCGGGCAGTGTCATGTGGTGTCGTCGCAGCTTCTAGCAAAGTTGCAGCTTCTTGGTCGGCAATGGGGCGATCCCAGCTGGATTGCTTATGGGCTTCAGAAGGCGGTGGTTGGGGTGCTGGTCCTGCGAGAGAGACCCATTTGGTTGTGCAGTCTGTGAAGCTGGGATCATGCACCCCTGCCTGTTGAACTAGGTGCTCAGGTAGGATTTCCTTCACCAGGTTGTCAGACCCCACTGAAGAGGACAGGAATGCTGGTACAGCAATTTGTGTTGCTGTGCGCACGCCAAGGCCCCCGAGTCTGACAGGAAGGGAGGCCTGTTTCCACTGTGAGTCGCTGAGGGAAAGATTGAGGGCTTTTTCTAGTGTTGATTTCAGCAAGCTGTCATACTCTTCTAATTTAATATTGTTGAAAGATGGCGAACATCTTAGAAAGTAGGTCAGCCTGGGAAGGGACAAGCATCTGGTGATGAGGTAAAGTGCATCATGAGCATCGATGTCTTCAATCCTCTCGTTCATCCTCTTCAGGTCAGTGATCTTCTTACCAAGGACCACGTCGATGGCATTCCTTCCAAGAGGAGCACCTAGGAGTGTGCTGTCCTCAGGGTTGGTTGTATGAATGTCAGGCAAAACAACCTTTATTTGCTCTATTATGTGCTGGTTGGTGGAGGTTATTTCGCACTTGGAAGGGTTCAGGGTGAGGCCTAGGCTTGCTCCTTGCTCCTGGATTATTCTTATGTCGTCCAAGAGTGAGGCTGGGGAGCCGGCTAGAGTACCATCATCCAAAAACCAAATGTTGAGCTCACTGGACAGGTTATCGGTGACTTCCTTGATAACTAGGCAGAACAGAAAAGGAGCAAGGGGGTCACCTTGTTGGACACCTTCTTGTGATTCAATTTCATGTTCCCCAAAAAGCAGGGTTAGATTCTTGCTGTAGCATGAGTTTACAAACAAGTAGAGGGAAGGAAAAAGGCGGAAAGGGAAGGGAAATATATATATATATATATATATATATATATATATATATATATATATATATATATATATATATATATATATATATATATATATATATATATATATATATATATATATATATATATATATATAGACTATTTTACATTCTATTATTCTATTAGACTATTTTACAGGAACTTCTTTTCCACAGCTCATAAAACGGAGGAAAGGGTCCTGAAAGATATTGTTAATAGAAACGTTATCCCTACAGACAAAAATCAGAGGATACAACTGACGATTTACTATAAAACCAGAAAAACGGCCAGCCTACTCATGAGAAACTCTCCAGACACAAAACAGAACGCTTTAAAAGAGACTAACGTCGTCTATGCCTTCAAATGCCCACTTGGGGACTGTAAGCTCCAAAAAACCCAGTATATAGGCAAGACAACAACATCTCTTTCTAGGCGTTTAACGATGCATAAGCAACAGGGCTCCATTAAGGAACATATAATCTCTTCCCATAACCAAACCATCGCCAGAGAAATCCTAGTAAACAACACAGAAATCATCGATAGATACAGCGATAGCAGGCGGCTTGACGTTTGCGAGGCACTACACATCAAGAAGTCAACACCAGCAATCAACAGCCAATTATTGCACAACTATATTCTACCCACCTCAAGACTCCGCTCCAATATAGAAGCATCAAGAAATATGGACCAATAGGCTTTCTACAAACACTTCTATTCAATACCCATTGTTTCTGTTCTGTCTTGTGTTGATACTTTTAATACCCTATTAATATCCCCTCTTGTTCTGTCTTGTGTTAATGCCACATCACCCCTCCCACCTCACTCAAATGCAGATATAAAATCAGAGATACGTAAGTTCTAATCACTTGTGTATTTGTGAAGTCTTTGAAAATGTAATAAGTTTTACGAAACGCGCCCGTGTCGCGTCAGACTAGAAATAAAAATGAATTTTGGAGAAGTGATTTTTGATTTACCTCCAACAGTGAAGCGTAATGTACGAAAGATTGAGAAAATTCGTGTTAGAATTATTAATCTTACTTTTTCGGTCATATTTAATAATATATGTCTACAGGAAAGACTGCTACCAAAATATACTAATATATATATATATATATATATATATATATATATATATATATATATATATATATGTATATATATATATACATATATATATATATATATATATATATATTAGTATATTTTGGTAGCAGTCTTTCCTGTAGACATATATTATTAAATATGACCGAAAAAGTAAGATTAATAATTCTAACACGAATTTTCTCAATCTTTCGTACATTTCTTTTCACTGTTGGTCGTAATTCAAAAATCAATTCTCCAAAATTCATTTTTATTTCTAGTCTGACGCGACACTTGAGCGCGTTTCGTAAAACTTATTACATTTTCAAAGACTTTAGTTTACACATACACAACTGAATAGAACTTACACATCTCCGATTTGTTTATATCTACATTTGAGTGAGGTGGATGGGGTGAGGTGGTATTAATAGGGTATTAATTTCATCAACACAATGTGAATGGAAGTGATTGTAGAAAGCCTATTGGTCCATATTTCTTGATGCTTCTATATTGGAGCGGAGTCTTGAGGTGGGTAGAATATAGTTGTGCATTAATTGGCTGTTGATTGCTGGTGTTGACTTTTTAATGTGTAGTGCCTCGCAAACGTCAAGCCACCTGCTATCGCTGTATCTATCGATGATTTCTGTGTTGTTTACTAGGATTTCTCTGGCGATGGTTTGGTTGTGGGAAGAGATTATATGTTCCTAAATGGAGCCCTGTTGCTTATGCATCGTTAAACGCCTAGAAAGAGATGTTGTTGTCTTGCCTATATACTGGGTTTTTTGGAGCTTACAGTCCCCAAGAGGGCATTTGAAGGCATAGACGACGTTGGTCTCTTTTAAAGCGTTCTGCTTTGTGTCTGGAGAGTTTCTCATGAGTAGGCTGGCCGTTTTTCTGGTTTTATAGTAAATCGTCAGTTGTATCCTCTGATTTTTGTCTGTAGGGATAACGTTTCTATTAACAATATCTTTCAGAACCCTTTCCTCCGTTTTATGAGCTGTGGAAAAGATGTTCCTGTAAAATAGTCTAATAGGCGGTATAGGTGTTGTGTTAGTTGTCTTCAGAGGTTGCATGGCGTTTCACTTTCCTTCTTATGATGTCTTCGACGAAACCATTGGAGAAGCTGTTGTTGACTAGGACCTGCCTTACCCTACAGAGTTCTTCGTCGACTTGCTTCCATTCTGAGCTGTGGCTGAGAGCGCGGTCGACATATGCATTAACAACACTCCTTTTGTACCTGACTGGGCAGTCGCTGTTGGCATTTAGGCACATTCCTATGTTCGTTTCCTTAGTGTAGACTGCAGTGTGGAAACCTCCGCTCTTTTCCATGACTGTTACATCTAGAAAGGGCAGCTTCCCATCCTTTTCCATTTCGTAAGTGAAACGCAGCACGGAACTCTGCTCAAACGCCTCCTTCAGCTCCTGCAGATGTCTGACATCAGGTACCTGTGTAAAAATGTCGTCAACATACCTGCAGTATATGGCCGGTTTCAAGTTCATGTCGACTAAGACTTTTTGCTCGATGGTACCCATGTAGAAGTTTGCAAACAGGACACCTAGGGGAGAACCCATGGCGACACCATCTACTTGCTTATACATGTGCCCCTCCGGGCTCAAGAAGGGTGCCTCTTTAGTACAAGCTTGGAGTAGTTTCCTTAGAATATTTTCTGGCATGTGCACAACTATATTCTACCCACCTCAAGACTCCGCTCCAATATAGAAGCATCAAGAAATATGGACCAATAGACTTTCTACAATCACTTCCATTCAATACCCATTGTTTCGTGTTCTGTCTTGTGTTGATGAAATTAATACCCTATTAATTCCACCTCACCCCATCCACCTCACTCAAATGTAGATATAAACAAATCGGAGATGTGTAAGTTCTATTCAGTTGTGTATGTGTAAACTAAAGTCTTTGAAAATGTAATAAGTTTTACGAAACGCGCTCAAGTGTCGCGTCAGACTAGAAATAAAAATGAATTTTGGAGAATTGATTTTTGAATTACCACCAGCAGTGAAAAGAAATGTACGAAAGATAGAGAAAATTCGTGTTAGAATTATTAATCTTACTTTTTCGGTCATATTTAATAATATATGTCTACAGGAAGGACTGCTACCAAAATATACTAATATACATACATATATATATATATATATATATATATATATATATATATATATATATATATATATATATATATATATATATATATATATATATATATATATATATATGTATATATATATATATATATATATATATATATATATATGTATATATATATATATATATATATATATATATATATATATATATATATATATATATATATATATATATATATATATATATATATATATATATATATATATATATATATATATATATATATGTTAGTATATTTTGGTAGCAGTCTTTCCTGTAGACATATATTATTAAATATGACCGAAAAAGTAAGATTAATAATTCTAACACGAATTTTCTCAATCTTTCGTACATTACGCTTCACTGTTGGAGGTAAATCAAAAATTAATTCTCCAAAATTCATTTTTATTTCTAGTCTGACGCGACATGGGCGCGTTTCGTAAAACTTATTACATTTTCAAAGACTTTAGTTCACAAATACACAACTGAATAGAACTTACGTATCTCCGATTTTATATCTACATTTGAGTGAGGTGGGAGGGGTGATGTGGCATTAACACAAGACAGAACAAGAGGGGATATTAATAGGGTATTAAAAGTATCAACACAAGACAGAACACAAACAATGGGTATTGAATAGAAGTGTTTGTAGAAAGCCTATTGGTCCATATTTCTTGATGCTTCTATATTGGAGCGGAGTCTTGAGGTGGGTAGAATATAGTTGTGCATTAATTGGCTGTTGATTGCTGGTGTTGACTTTTTAATGTGTAGTGCCTCGCAAACGTCAAGCCACCTGCTATCGCTGTATCTATCGATGATTTCTGTGTTGTTTACTAGGATTTCTCTGGCGATGGTTTGGTTGTGGGAAGAGATTATATGTTCCTAAATGGAGCCCTGTTGCTTATGCATCGTTAAACGCCTAGAAAGAGATGTTGTTGTCTTGCCTATATACTGGGTTTTTTGGAGCTTACAGTCCCCAAGAGGGCATTTGAAGGCATAGACGACGTTGGTCTCTTTTAAAGCGTTCTGCTTTGTGTCTGGAGAGTTTCTCATGAGTAGGCTGGCCGTTTTTCTGGTTTTATAGTAAATCGTCAGTTGTATCCTCTGATTTTTGTCTGTAGGGATAACGTTTCTATTAACAATATCTTTCAGGACCCTTTCCTCCGTTTTATGAGCTGTGGAAAAGATGTTCCTGTAAAATAGTCTAATAGGCGGTATAGGTGTTGTGTTAGTTGTCTTCAGAGGTTGCATGGCGTTTCACTTTCCTTCTTATGATGTCTTCGACGAAACCATTGGAGAAGCTGTTGTTGACTAGGACCTGCCTTACCCTACAGAGTTCTTCGTCGACTTGCTTCCATTCTGAGCTGTGGCTGAGAGCGCGGTCGACATATGCATTAACAACACTCCTTTTGTACCTGACTGGGCAGTCGCTGTTGGCATTTAGGCACATTCCTATGTTCGTTTCCTTAGTGTAGACTGCAGTGTGGAAACCTCCGCTCTTTTCCATGACTGTTACATCTAGAAAGGGCAGCTTCCCATCCTTTTCCATTTCGTAAGTGAAACGCAGCACGGAACTCTGCTCAAACGCCTCCTTCAGCTCCTGCAGATGTCTGACATCAGGTACCTGTGTAAAAATGTCGTCAACATACCTGCAGTATATGGCCGGTTTCAAGTTCATGTCGACTAAGACTTTTTGCTCGATGGTACCCATGTAGAAGTTTGCAAACAGGACACCTAGGGGAGAACCCATGGCGACACCATCTACTTGCTTATACATGTGCCCCTCCGGGCTCAAGAAGGGTGCCTCTTTAGTACAAGCTTGGAGTAGTTTCCTTAGAATATTTTCTGGCATGTGCACAACTATATTCTACCCACCTCAAGACTCCGCTCCAATATAGAAGCATCAAGAAATATGGACCAATAGACTTTCTACAATCACTTCCATTCAATACCCATTGTTTCGTGTTCTGTCTTGTGTTGATGAAATTAATACCCTATTAATGCCACCTCACCCCATCCACCTCACTCAAATGTAGATATAAACAAATCGGAGATGTGTAAGTTCTATTCAGTTGTGTATGTGTAAACTAAAGTCTTTGAAAATGTAATAAGTTTTACGAAACGCGCTCAAGTGTCGCGTCAGACTAGAAATAAAAATGAATTTTGGAGAATTGATTTTTGAATTACCACCAGCAGTGAAAAGAAATGTACGAAAGATAGAGAAAATTCGTGTTAGAATTATTAATCTTACTTTTTCGGTCATATTTAATAATATATGTCTACAGGAAGGACTGCTACCAAAATATACTAATATACATATATATATATATATATATATATATATATATATATATATATATATATATATATATATATATATATATATATATATATATATGTATATATATATATATATATATATATATATATATATATATATATATATATATATATATATATATATATATATATATATATATATATATATATATATATATATATATATATATATATATATATATATATATATATATGTTAGTATATTTTGGTAGCAGTCTTTCCTGTAGACATATATTATTAAATATGACCGAAAAAGTAAGATTAATAATTCTAACACGAATTTTCTCAATCTTTCGTACATTACGCTTCACTGTTGGAGGTAAATCAAAAATTAATTCTCCAAAATTCATTTTTATTTCTAGTCTGACGCGACATGGGCGCGTTTCGTAAAACTTATTACATTTTCAAAGACTTTAGTTCACAAATACACAACTGAATAGAACTTACGTATCTCCGATTTTATATCTACATTTGAGTGAGGTGGGAGGGGTGATGTGGCATTAACACAAGACAGAACAAGAGGGGATATTAATAGGGTATTAAAAGTATCAACACAAGACAGAACACAAACAATGGGTATTGAATAGAAGTGTTTGTAGAAAGCCTATTGGTCCATATTTCTTGATGCTTCTATATTGGAGCGGAGTCTTGAGGTGGGTAGAATATAGTTGTGCAATAATTGGCTGTTGATTGCTGGTGTTGACTTCTTGATGTGTAGTGCCTCGCAAACGTCAAGCCGCCTGCTATCGCTGTATCTATCGATGATTTCTGTGTTGTTTACTAGGATTTCTCTGGCGATGGTTTGGTTGTGGGAAGAGATTATATGTTCCTTAATGGAGCCCTGTTGCTTATGCATCGTTAAACGCCTAGAAAGAGATGTTGTTGTCTTGCCTATATACTAGGTTTTTTGGAGCTTACAGTCCCCAAGTGGGCATTTGAAGGCATAGACGACGTTAGTCTCTTTTAAAGCGTTCTGTTTTGTGTCTGGAGAGTTTCTCATGAGTAGGCTGGCCGTTTTTCTGGTTTTATAGTAAATCGTCAGTTGTATCCTCTGATTTTTGTCTGTAGGGATAATGTTTCTATTAACAATATCTTTCAGGACCCTTTCCTCCGTTTTATGAGCTGTGGAAAAGAAGTTCCTGTAAAATAGTCTAATAGGGGGTATAGGTGTTGTGTTAGTTGTCTCTTCAGAGGTTGCATGGCTTTTCACTTTCCTTCTTATGATGTCTTCGACGAAACCATTGGGGAAGCCGTTATTGACTAGGACCTGCCTTACCCTACAGAGTTCTTCGTCGACTTGCTTCCATTCTGAGCTGTGGCTGAGAGCACGGTCGACATATGCGTTAACAACACTCCTCTTGAACCTGTCAGGGCAGTCGCTGTTGGCATTTAGGCACATTCCTATGTTTGTTTCCTTAGTGTAGACTGCAGTGTGGAAACCTCCGCCCTTTTCCATGACTGTTACATCTAGAAAGGGCAGCTTCCCATCCTTTTCCATCTCGTAAGTGAAACGCAGCACGGAACTCTGCTCAAATGCCTCCTTCAGCTCCTGCAGATGTCTGACATCAGGTACCTGTGTAAAAATGTCGTCAACATACCTGCAGTATATGGCCGGTTTCAAGTTCATGTCGACTAAGACTTTTTGCTCGATGGTACCCATGTAGAAGTTTGCAAACAGGACACCTAGGGGAGAACCCATGGCGACCCCATCTACTTGCTTATACATGTGCCCATCCGGGCTCAAGAAGGGTGCCTCTTTAGTACAAGCTTGGAGTAGTTTCCTCAGAATATTTTCTGGTATGTCAAGAGGAGTACAGGCTGGATCACGATACACTCTGTCGGCTATCATTCCGATTGTCTCGTCCACAGGTACGTTGGTAAACAGCGATTCTACGTCCAACGAGGCTCTTATCCCTGTGGCCCGTGTGCCCCGCAGTAAGTCAACAAATTCCTTTGGAGACTTCAGGCTGAAGGCGCAAGGAACATAAGGAGTCAGCAGGCCGTTGAGTCGCTTCGCCAGTCTGTACGTGGGTGTGGGTATCTGGCTAATGATTGGCCGAAGTGGGTTTCCAGGCTTGTGCGTCTTGACATTTCCATACGCATATCCAGGTTTATATTCCCCAATGATCTTTGGCAGGTGGAGTCCGGATTTCTTGGCGTTCACAGTTTCGATCAGTTTGTTGACCTTTGCTTGCTGTGGACAAGTGCAAGTGGCCGGCACGTTTACTTTGAAAAATTAGAGTGCTCAGAGCAGGCTACTTTAATGGCCTGAATGTCCTCTCCCCCTTCTTTATTGTAGAGTCTTTCTCTGAGTTTTCAGAGTACTCGAGGTGGTCCTGGACCTCCCGCCCAAAAGGCAGGGTTAATGCCTTGCCCAGCCATGGTCTCAGTGGGCCTTAACTTGTAATTTAATAACCGTCATGCCGTAATAAGATGCTGGTCGTTCATCTTGAGGGATGGTCTAAGTGGTCTCTCTCTTTAGGGCAGATCTAAGTGGTCTCTCTTTAAGGGTGGTCTAAGCGGTCTCTCCTATCCCTACCTTATTTGGCAATGCATATGTTCTAAAGTACGTGTTCTCGAAGATACATGTGTGCCATAGTTATTTTTTGTGCTATAAGTGTAATTATAGAGCTATGGGGAGGTAATGCAGAATAATCATGTTAGTAAATATTAAGAGCTGATAATGGCTAGAGGCGGCATCACACACGGGTCCCAAGTTTTCCAAAATCTTTCTTCCAGCCCAACAGGTTCTTGAAGAATGGGGCGTATATATTATTTATTCATATCGACAGAGGATTATTTATGGTCAAAGGAAATAACATGGATTAGAGAATCTATTGCACTTTAGTTTCTTATTGTAACTCTTGCTTTTCTGAGTTACAATAAGTATACGCCGCTGAATGCGCTGGACAGTTCGGGTTTCATAATAAACAAAAAGCTAGCAAACTAGAGAGTTTAAGTGAACAATTAAACTACGACAATCATTCATAACAAATACACCTTGTGATGATATATTAAATACGTTATTACTAGAGAATTCAATCCTCGATGACATCAATGAAATCTCAAACACTTGAACACGATAACATACGAGGTACCAAATGACTGGGGGAAAGCGCCAAGCCATTACGACTATATAGCACTAGGAAGGGGTCAGGATAAGGGTTTGGGATGGGACGGGGAGGAAGGAACGGTGCCCAACCACTTGGACGGTCGGGGATCGAACGCCGACCTGCACGAAGCGAGACCGTCGCTCTACCGTCAAGTCCAAGTGGCTAGACACCAAATGACTGGAACACTTAGCATAATGAGTAGTGAGTCATCGTCGTTGTTGGAAAAAATATGGCAGGAGGAGCAGCAGTCATTAGAATAGTGGTAGTCAAAATGTATAGTGGAAGTTAGTAGTTGTAGTGACGGAAGTGATTGTGGTGATAGTTGTAGTGACGGAAGTGATTGTGGTGATAGTTGTAGTGACGGAAGTGATTGTGGTGATAGTTATAGTGACGGAAGTGGTTGTGGTGATAGTTATAGTGACGGAAGTGGTTGCGGTGATAGTTATAGTGACGGAACTGGTTGCGGTGATAGTTATAGTGACGGAACTGGTTGCGGTGATAGTTATAGTGACGGAACTGGTTGCGGTGATAGTTATAGTGACGGAAGTGGTTGTGGTGATAGTTATAGTGACGGAAGTGGTTGTGGTGATAGTTATAGTGACGGAAGTGGTTGCGGTGATAGTTATAGTGACGGAACTGGTTGCGGTGATAGTTATAGTGACGGAACTGGTTGCGGTGATAGTTATAGTGACGGAAGTGGTTGTGGTGATAGTTATAGTGACGGAACTGGTTGCGGTGATAGTTATAGTGACGGAACTGGTTGCGGTGATAGTTATAGTGACGGAACTGGTTGCGGTGATAGTTATAGTGACGGAACTGGTTGCGGTGATAGTTATAGTGACGGAAGTGGTTGTGGTGATAGTTATAGTGACGGAACTGGTTGCGGTGATAGTTATAGTGACGGAACTGGTTGCGGTGATAGTTATAGTGACGGAACTGGTTGCGGTGATAGTTATAGTGACGGAAGTGGTTGCGGTGATAGTTATAGTGACGGAACTGGTTGCGGTGATAGTTATAGTGACGGAACTGGTTGTGGTGATAGTTATAGTGACGGAACTGGTTGCGGTGATAGTTATAGTGACGGAACTGGTTGCGGTGATAGTTATAGTGACGGAACTGGTTGCGGTGATAGTTATAGTGACGGAAGTGGTTGTGGTGATAGTTATAGTGACGGAAGTGGTTGCGGTGATAGTTATAGTGACGGAACTGGTTGCGGTGATAGTTATAGTGACGGAACTGGTTGCGGTGATAGTTATAGTGACGGAACTGGTTGCGGTGATAGTTATAGTGACGGAAGTGGTTGTGGTGATAGTTATAGTGACGGAAGTGGTTGTGGTGATAGTTATAGTGACGGAAGTGGTTGCGGTGATAGTTATAGTGACGGAACTGGTTGCGGTGATAGTTATAGTGAAGGAACTGGTTGCGGTGATAGTTATAGTGACGGAAGTGGTTGCGGTGATAGTTATAGTGACGGAACTGGTTGCGGTGATAGTTATAGTGACGGAACTGGTTGCGGTGATAGTTATAGTGACGGAACTGGTTGTGGTGATAGTTATAGTGACGGAAGTGGTTGTGGTGATAGTTATAGTGACGGAACTGGTTGTGATGATAGTTATAGTGACGGAAGTGATTGTGGTGATAGTTATAGTGACGGAACTGGTTGTGGTGATAGTTATAGTGACGGAAGTGATTGTGGTGATAGTTATAGTGACGGAAGTGGTTGTGGTGATAGTTATAGTGACGGAACTGGTTGCGGTGATAGTTATAGTGACGGAAGTGATTGTGGTGATAGTTATAGTGACGGAAGTGATTGTGGTGATAGTTATAGTGACGGAAGTGATTGTGGTGATAGTTATAGTGACGGAACTGGTTGCGGTGATAGGTATAGTGACGGAAGTGATTGTGGTGATAGTTATAGTGACGGAAGTGGTTGCGGTGATAGTTATAGTGACGGAAGTGGTTGTGGTGATAGTTATAGTGATGGAAGTGGTTGTGGTGATAGGTATAGTGACGGAAGTGATTGTGGTGATAGTTATAGTGACGGAAATGGTTGTGGTGATAGTTATAGTGACGGAACTGGTTGTGGTGATAGTTATAGTGACGGAAGTGGTTGTGGTGATAGTTATAGTGACGGAACTGGTTGTGGTGATAGTTATAGTGACGGAACTGGTTGTGGTGATAGTTATAGTGACGGAACTGGTTGTTGTGATAGTTATAGTGACGGAAGTGATTGTGGTGATAGTTATAGTGACGGAAGCGGTTTTAGTAATAGTTGTAGTGACGTAAGAAGTTGTAGTGACGTAAGTGGTTGTGGTGACGTAAATGGTTGTAGTAATAGTTATAGAGGTAAAATAATAATTGTGCTCAGTACCACCACGACTGTGCTGGGCGGCGCTGAACAACACACAAGACAACCAGCAGTTTACAGTCTTTATATTTTAAGTTCTGATCACATCTCTGAGTATGACCTTACCCTCAGTACTGTTGGTGGTCCCTGAGGTATACCTCAGTACTGTTGGTGGTCCCTGAGGTATACCTCAGTACTGTTGGAGGTCCCTGAAGTATACCTCAGGACTGTTGGTGGTCCCTGAGGTATACCTCAGTACTGTTGGTGGTCCCTGAGGTATACCTCAGTACTGTTGGAGGTCCCTGAAGTATACCTCAGGACTGTTGGTGGTCCCTGAGGTATACCTCAGTACTGTTGGTGGTCCTTGAGGTATACCTCAGTACTGTTGGTGGTCCCTGAAGTATACCTCAGTACTGTTGGTGGTCCCTGAAGTATACCTCAGTACTGTTGGTGGTCCCTGAGGTATACCTCAGTACTGTTGGTGGTCCCTGAGGTATACGTCAGTACTGTTGGTGGTCCCTGAGGTATACCTCAGTACTGTTGGCGGTCCCTGAGGTATACCTCAGTACTGTTGGTGGTCCCTGAAGTATACCTCAGGACTGTTGGTGGTCCCTGAGGTATACCTCAGTACTGTTGGTGGTTCCTGAGGTATACCTCAGTACTGTTGGTGGTCCCTGAGGTATACCTCAGTACTGTTGGTGGTCCCTGAGGTATACCTCAGTACTGTTGGTGGTCCCTGAGGTATACCTCAGTACTGTTGGTGGTCCCTGAGGTATACCTCAGTACTGTTGGTGGTCCCTGAAGTATACCTCAGGACTGTTGGTGGTCCCTGAGGTATACCTCAGTACTGTTGGTGGTCCCTGAAGAATATCTCAGTACTGTTGGTGGTTCCTGAGGTATACGTCAGTACTGTTGGTGGTCCCTGAGGTATACCTCAGTACTGTTGGTGGTCCCTGAGGTATACCTCAGTACTGTTGGTGGTCCCTGAAGTATACCTCAGTACTGTTGGTGGTCCCTGAAGTATACCTCAGTACTGTTGGTGGTCCCTGAGGTATACCTCAGTACTGTTGGTGATCCTTGAAGTATACCTCAGTACTGTTGGTGGTACCTGAAGTATACCTCAGGACTGTTGGTGGTCCCTGAAGTATACCTCAGGACTATTGGTGGTCCCTGAAGTATACCTCAGGACTGCTGGTGGTCCCTGAGGTATACCTCAGTACTGTTGGTGGTCACTGAGGTATACCTCAGTACTGTTGGTGGTCTCTGAGGTATACCTCAGTAGTGTTGGTGGTCCCTGAAGTATACCTCAGTACTGTTGGTGATCCTTGAGGTATACCTCAGTACTGTTGGTGGTCCATGAGGTATACCTCAGTACTGTTGGTGGTCCCTGAGGTATGTCTCAGTACTGTTGGTGGTCCCTGAGGTATACCTCAGTACTGTTGGTGATCCCTGAGGTATACCTCAGTACTGTTGGTGGTCCCTGAGGCATACCTCAGTACTGTTGGTGGTCCCTGAGGTATACCTCAGTACTGTTGGTGGTCCCTGAGGTACACCTCAGTACTGTTGGTGGTCCCTGAAGTATACCTCAGGACTGTTGGTGGTCCCTGAGGTATACCCCAGTACTGTTGGTGGTCCCTGAGGTATACCCCAGTACTGTTGGTGGTCCCTGAAGTATACCTCAGTACTGTTGGTGGTCCCTGAGGTATACCTCAGTACTGTTGGTGGTCCCTGAGGTATACCTCAGTACTGTTGGTAGTCCCTGAAGTATACCTCAGGACTGTTGGTGGTTCCTGAGGTATACGTCAGTACTGTTGGTGGTCCCTGAGGTATACCTCAGTACTGTTGGTGGTTCCTGAGGTATACCTCAGTACTGTTGGTGGTCCCTGAAGTATACCTCAGTGCTGTTGGTGGTCCCTGAGGTATACCTCAGTACTGTTGGTGGTCCCTGAGGTATACCTCAGTACTGTTGTTGGTCCCTGAGGTATACCTCAGTACTGTTGGTGGTCCCTGAGGTATACCTCAGTACTGTTGGTGGTCCCTGAGGTATACCTCAGTACTGTGGTGGTTCCTGAAGTATACCTCAGTACTGTTGGTGGTCCCTGAGGTATACCTCAGTACTGTTGGTGATCCTTGAAGTATACCTCAGTACTGTTGGTGGTTCCTGAAGTATACCTCAGGACTGTTGGTGGTTCCTGAGGTATACCTCAATACTGTTGGTGATCCTTGAAGTATACCTCAGTACTGTTGGTGGTTCCTGAAGTATACCTCAGGACTGTTGGTGGTCCCTGAAGTATACCTCAGGACTGTTGGTGGTCCCTGAGGTATACCTCAGTACTGTTGGTGGTTCCTAAGGTATACCTCAGTACTGTTGGTGGTCCCTGAGGTATACCTCAGTACTGTTGGTGGTCCCTGAGGTATACCTCAGTAGTGTTGGTGGTCCCTGAAGAATACCTCAGTACTGTTGGTGATCCTTGAGGTATACCTCAGTACTGTTGGTGGTCCATGAGGTATACCTCAGTACTGTT
Source organism: Procambarus clarkii (assembly GCF_040958095.1). Classification (NCBI taxonomy): domain Eukaryota; kingdom Metazoa; phylum Arthropoda; class Malacostraca; order Decapoda; family Cambaridae; genus Procambarus; species Procambarus clarkii. The sequence goes on from NC_091177.1 coordinate 46,112,213, forward strand.
GGTGGTCCCTGAGGTATGCCTCAGTACTGTTGGTGGTCCCTGAGGTATACCTCAGTACTGTTGGTGATCCCTGAGGTATACCTCAGTAATGTTGGTGGTCCCTGAGGTATACCTCAGTACTGTTGGTGGTCCATGACGTATACCTCAGTACTGTTGGTGGTCCCTGAGGTACACCTCAGTACTGTTGGTGGTCCCTGAAGTATACCTCAGAACTGTTGGTGGTCCCTGAGGTATACCCCAGTACTGTTGTTGGTCCCTGAGGTATACCTCAGTACTGTTGGTGGTCCCTGAAGTATACCTCAGTACTGTTGGTGGTCCCTGAGGTATACCTCAGTACTGTTGGTGGTCCCTGAGGTATACCTCAGTACTGTTGGTGGTCCCTGAAGTATACCTCAGGACTGTTGGTGGTCCCTGAGGTATACGTCAGTACTGTTGGTGGTCCCTGAGGTATACCTCAGTACTGTTGGTGGTTCCTGAGGTATACCTCAGTACTGTTGGTGGTCCCTGAAGTATACCTCAGTACTGTTGGTGGTCCCTGAGGTATACCTCAATACTGTTGGTGGTCCCTGAGGTATACCTCAGTACTGTTGGTGGTCCCTGAGGTATACCTCAGTACTGTTGGTGGTCCCTGATGTATACCTCAGTACTCTTGGTGGTCCCTGAGGTATACCTCAGTACTGTTGGTGGTCCCTGAGGTATACCTCAGTACTGTGGTGGTTCCTGAAGTATACCTCAGTACTGTTGGTGGTCCCTGAGGTATACCTCATTACTGTTGGTGGTCCATGAGGTATACATCAGTACTGTTGGTGGTCCCTGAGGTATACCTCAGTACTGTTGGTGGTCCCTGAGGTATACCTCAGTACTGTTGGTGGTCCCTGAGGTATACCTCAGTACTGTTGGGGGTCCCTGAGGTATACCTCAGTACTGTTGGTGGTCCCTGAGGTATACACTCAGTACTGTTGGTGGTCCTTGAGGTATACCCCAGTACTGTTGGTGGTCCCTGAGGTATACCTCAGTACTGTTGGTGGTCCCTGAGGTATACCTCAGTACTGTTGGTGGTCCCTGAGGTCTACCTCAGTACTGTTGGTGGTTCCTGAGGTATTCCTCAGTACTGTTGGTGTTCCCTGAAGTATACCTCAGTACGGTTGGTGGTCCCTGAGGTATACCTCAGTAGTGTTGGTGGTCCCTGAGGTATACCTCAGTAGTGTTGGTGGTCCCTGAGGTATACCTCAGTAGTGTTGGTGGTCCCTGAAGTATACCTCAGTAGTGTTGGTGGTCCCTGAAGTATACCTCAGTACTGTTCGTGGTCCCTGAGGTATACCTCAGTACTGTTCGTGGTCCCTGAGGTATACCTCAGTAGTGTTGGTGGTCCCTGAGGTATACCTCAGTACTGCTGGTGGTCCCTGAGGTATACCTCAGTACTGCTGGTGGTCCCTGAGGTATACCTCAGTACCAACAGCTAGTGGTCCCTGAGGTATACCTCAGTACCAGTAACATATATTGTTCCCTGAAGCATACCAATAGTTGATGGTTCCTAAAGAACCAGTAGCAGCCGTTATTGTTACCTAAAGTATACCACAGTACCATTAGCTACCGTTATTGTTACCTAAAGTATACCACAGTACCAGTAGCAACAGTTATTGTTACCTAAAGTATACCACAGTACCTGTAGCTGCAGTTATTGTTACCTAAAGTATACCACAGTACCAGTAGCTGCCGTTATTGTTACCTAAAGTATACCACAGTACCAGTAGCAACAGTTATTGGTACCTAAAGTATACCACAGTACCAGTAGCAACAGTTATTGGTACCTAAAGTATACCACAGTACCAGTAGCAACAGTTATTGGTACCTAAAGTATACCACAGTACCAGTAGCAACAGTTATTGGTACCTAAAGTATACCACAGTACCAGTAGCAACAGTTATTGTTACCTAAAGTATACCTCGGTAACGGAAGCAACAGTAATTTTCTCCTTAAAGTGTAACTCGGTCTCAGTGGTAGCAGTTAGTGTTCCTTCAAGATTACTTAAGTACCAGTAGCAGCAGTTAAGTTTGAACACTTAAGAACACATCTTCAAGAACACTTTGTTAAGTGTTCCTTGAAGATTACTAGTAAACCAGTTGTTAGTGTTCCCATCTGAGTACCTTGTAACAGTAACTTAATATTGTGTTTCCAACAGAAAACTATATATCAGTCTTTGGCTTATCTATGAAGAACTCTTCCCTCGATGTTAACAATGCAGTTTCTTTGTCGTGCTAATCCGAATCCTTTTGGGTGCCAGAGACATCCAATCGCATCTCTCTGAAGATCTCAGCACTACATTACCAGATTTTAGGGTAATCCGCTTTCAGGGTCTTAATCTCATCCAGTCTCTCTCTGCTCAATTGTAACTGTTCTTAATCTCTCTCGCCAGAGAATAAGACTCAAGGAATTTAGTCTCATTGGTCTTGTTACTCCACGTCGGTAAACTCCTTGAGTGAAGACATCGCAACATTTCCGTTTAGTGCTTGCTGTTGTGCGTCTGTCTGTCTGTCTGTCTGTCTGTCTGTCTGTCTGTCTGTCTGTCTGTCTGTTTGTCTGTCTGTCTGTCTGTCTGTCTGTCTGTCTGTCTGTCTGTCTGTCTGTCTGTCTGTCTGTCTGTCTGTCTGTCTGTCTGTCTGTCTGTCTGTCTCTCTGTCTTTCTGTCTGTTGGGGAGGGGGGAGGGGAGAGGTAAGAATTAGGGGGAGAAAAGGGTCCGGGAAGGGGGGGGATGGTGAAATAGAGGGGAGAAATAGAGAGGAGGGTGGGGGGAAACAGAGAGAATAAAAGGGGTGAGAAGGGGGAGGGGAAAATATAGGGGGGAAAGATTAAGGGTGAGAGCGGTTGTATCGGAAAAAAGATTGGTAGAAAGGACAAAGTATATATTTTTTTAATTATATTTAAATACAGGGCAAACGGAGGGGATAAAGTGTGAAAGAGGGGTAAGGGGTAAGTGTAGGAGAAGAGGAGAGGGAAAGGGTGAGAGAGGGGAGAAAACAGACCCAAGTGCGCCGCATACAGCAACCTTTCAATCACTTTGTTTGTTTAATTTAGCTGTTATTTACATCTCACAAAATTTAATGAACTTTAGTAATATAAATTTTAATTCTCCAAAACCTCCCCCTTAACCTTGACAACCTATTCTAACTTGACAACCTACTCTCTCTGACAACCAACTCTCCCTGACAACCTACTCTTCCCCTGACAACCTACTCTCCCCTGACAACATACTCTCCCCTGACAACCTACTCTTCCCTGACAACCTACTCTCCCCTGACAACCTACTCCCCTTAACAACCTACTCTCCCCTGACAACCTACTCTCCTTAATAACCTACTCTCCTCTGACAACCTACTCTCTCTGACAACCAACTCTCCCTGACAACCTACTCTCCCTGGCAACCTATTCTTCTTGATAACAAACTCTCCCTGACAACTTACTCTACTTGACAACCAACACTCCCTGACAACCAACTCTCCCTGACAACCTACTCTCCCCTGACAACCTACTCTCCCCTGACAACCTACTCTCCCCTGACAACCTACTCTCCCCTGACAACCTACTCTCCCCTGACAACCTACTCTCCCCTGACAACATACTCTCCCTGACAACCTACTCTCCCCTGACAACCTACTCTCCCCTGACAACCTACTCTCCCCTGACAACCTACTCTCCCCTGACAACCTACTCTCCCCTGACAACCAACTCTCCCTGACAACCTACTCTCCCCTGACAACCTACTCTCCCCTGACAACCTACTCTCCCCTGACAACCAACTCTCCCTGACAACCTACTCTCCCCTGACAACCTACTCTCCCCTGACAACCTACTCTCCCTGACAACCTACTCTCCCTGACAACCTACTCTTCCCCTGACAACCTACTCTCCCCTAACAACCAACTCTCCCTGACAACCTACTCTCCCCTGACAACCTACTCTCCCCTGACAACCTACTCTCCCTGATGTATCGGGGGCTGGGGGAAATAGCTCTCTTTAGTCCATTATCCTACCCCTAGTTAACTATTCTAGAATTCCCCCCGGAGTTCCTACTGCAACCTCTCTAGTTCAACACCTTGTAACCTAGGTATTTGATTACCTAGGAGCTACATTCACAAGACATTGTAACTTGACCAGCTACCCACAACTCCAGTGAGAATCTCTAGAACATTTCACTGCCACAAGTGTATAAGAGAAACAAAAGGAAAGAGATGAATAATGAAGTAATTTGTTGAGGGTTTGAGGTGAGGGAGGTAGAGAGGTGGGAGAAGTAGGTGGGAGGAGTAAGGAGGGTCGTCAGGTAAAAGGGAAGTGGGAGAGAGGTGGAGAGAGAGGAGAGGGAGTAGGAAGTGAGTAGGAGAAGTAGAGGTAGAAGTGTAGATAAGTAGAAGTAGAAATGCTGCCATCATTCATTCTAGTCAGTACTGTGACGATAATCTCTTTCAAGAGAGATTGAGCCTGCTCTTCCCTACTTCAAGTTACGTCCAAAATACAAGTATAAAATGCTACATTAAAGATACGTCACCGGTAGCACAAAATGTTTTGACTAGGAGGCAAAACGTACCCAATTCCCCCCACTCCACACGCCGGCTTGTTATCAAACCAGCTAACTACCCTTCACCAGCCTGCCTGCTCTTGATTGGTGACTCGCCAGCCGCGCACCTGCACACCGCACCTCAGCGCCCTCTACCCGAGTCGACGTCTGAGCCTGACCAGCTATCAACTTCAGAATATTCCTTGTGCTCTTAGCATTGACATCTCTCTCTGGCATACTAGCTCATTAGCTCGTATATGAAGGAAGGTTTCAGCCATAGCCGATATTCTCAGCACCATTTTTACATTTTCTCTTTTGTATTATTGTGTCTCACATTGTCTTTACAGTTCTTTATTATTTCATTGAATTTTAACTCCCTGAGATTTGTCTTTATTTTCATTTATGTTTAAAGTAAATATATTAAAGTTTCATTGTTCATACTTTGTGTTTTATGTGTTCCTCCCTCTAACTTACCAGAGACAACAGGCAAGCAGTCTATATTTTGTTTTAAGTGTGACCAGGCTTTGACACCTGCCATTGGAGGACTGCCGAACATCAACACTCCAACACTTTCCCGTCACAGTACATACAAGGACAAGGAATGGAACTTGTCTGTATATCAAAGATGTTATTATCATGTGTCAACTGGAATCATGTTCCATGCAAGATTCTTCTATTCCATAGTCTCAAGAGTACTCTACACTCTAGTCTGCATATTGTATACAAAAATCCCAGATCTAGGAACAATTAAAATCAGATTACAAGTAAAGTGAATCAAGTATATATTTCTCAATAATTCATCAAGTATATTTATCAGGATAGATATCTTAATTCAAGCAATCAAACTGAAGGTTCACTATTAATATACAAAGTGAGTCATTACCCAAGAATTCTAGACCACTACCGCTGTCTGCCCTTGATCATCACACAATATTTGTAAACACGACTAAGTCACCTTAATGTTCACTCACCGAGGGCTGAGCCTAAGTTGAATAGAGAGGGAGGGGGGAAACCGTATCTAGTTGACAGACAGAGTTACCCCCCCCCCCCATCCGGCCGACAGCCTATCTCGGCTGTTGTCTTCTGCCCTGCTCTGCTGTGCTGTCTCTGTTGTCCTATTGCTTATCTCTCGAGCGTACAGTACCCTGGGTATATATTGGAGACCAACTAGCTAACTCCGCCCACAAGTAGATAGCCACAGGCCCTCTACCAAGCCGCTCCTTAAACGTCGGCTTGTTTGACGGTCCTACCCGGCTATCAGGCTACAATTATCAGCTTAGCAGAAGAAAGGTGAAATTCGCACGAGCTGACCTCAGGTCGACTTGAGGTCATTAACGCTTAGAGGTGTGAGTTCTTAATTCCTAGATGCCGCCAACCAGGCGCCTCTCAAAACTTGTCTGTGACTCATGTACTCTGTGTATATATTAAATACAAATTAAACAAAACACCTTTACGGTGTTACACAGACAACCTACTCTCCCTGACAACCAACTCTCCCTAACAACCAACTCTCCCTGACAACCTACTCTTCCTGATAACAAACTCTCCTTGACAACCAACTCTCCCTGACAAACAACTCTGCCTGACAACCTACTCTCCTTAACAACCAACTCTCCTTGACAACCAACTCTCCCTGACAACCAACTCTTCCTGACAACCTACTCTCCCTTGACAACCAACTCCCCCCTGACAACCTGCTCTCTCTCTGACAACCAAATCTCCCTGACAACCAACTCTGCCTGACAACCTACTCTCCTTAACAACCTACTCTCCCTTGACAACCTATTCTCCCTGACAACCTGCTTGTGAGGGATCTAGATCCCTCAGCTAGTTTTCCTAGTTTCTAGATTAGGCTAGTCACTCTAGAAACTGAAGCTTTCAAAATAACATATGCTTGATGGGTATTGAATGAAAGCTTATGTTATGGACTATCATTTGTGAGTAGTTAGAGGTCTGTGATTGCTCTGTAGAGAGAATTACAGAGATTTTCCTGTTTCTGTGAAATAGGATGTGAGGTACTGGACTAAAACCGTTAGAGGTGGGGGAAGAGTGGAGTGAACGTTGCCTTTCCCCCCCACATGGGAGACATCACGCCACTCTCCTTAGGCCTCACCCTCCTTGTGACGTCACAGGACGCCCGAGGGTGACGGAGAGAGGTGATTGGGTTAGGCATGTGTGCGCCAAGCCTAGTTTTGGCGCGAAGAGCTATGGTTGGATGCGGCACGAGGAGCCGTGCCGGCTCCAAGCTGATTGGTCAAGACAAGGTAGGGAGGAGGTAGGGGTATTTGAGTTTTCCCGCCCGCCAGGGAGGGAGTTTGAATTGGGCGGCCAGGGGAGGAAGAAGTGTTTGGTGGAGGTGGCACGCCGGCCACCTCCACCCCCCGTTAATCGCTTCTGTCATCCAACTTACTCATCGAATATGGCACTCCTGCCATCAGGGGTTGTGTCAAGGCCCAATTAGGTGAATTGGGGCCAAGGATTTACGGAAGGAACAGTAAAAAACTAGAGAGACAGTTGACTGTGTTCACCCAGGGGGCAGCTGGCAGAGCCTCATGGTGTAACAGGTGGGTCGAGTATCCTGTCTAGTGGCAATGGACAATTGGTGTTGAGCAGTGTAAGTGAGTGTGATATTACAGGCCCATGTTGGACTTTGCATTCCGCCAGGCTGCGTCAGTGTGGGGACGCCGCCGGCCATTGTCACCCCCAGCCGCGTAGGTACTCCTCTGAGCGGCAGCCTGCCAGCCTGAGGTACCCATGTGCGTGCCCGCCCACGGCCACCCGTGGCCACCCACCCAGGCCACCCGCGCGGCCAAACCCCACCCCACCCCGCCCGCCAGCTCAGCCAGTGGGGTGCTATGACGTCATGCGCTACCCGTGGCCACCCCCAGGCCACCCAGCGGCTCGGCTCGGCCCGGCCTGGCCTGCGCGCGGCCACCCACCCAGGTCACCCGCGCGGCCAAACCCCACCCCCCTCTCAGCTTGGGAGGGGCGCTGTGGGCCACGCGGTGGCCACATACCTTGGCCACATGCCTTGGCCACTTTCCCGGGACAGCCTAGGGCCACATCTTGTCGACGCATGAGGAGCAAGCAAGCTAAGTGTTGTCAGCTAGTGTGGTAGTGACTTGGGAAATGAGGAAAAAAATAAGGGAAAGAGGGCAGTAGAAATGAGTACTATTGCAGTGTGATGCATACCAGTGGAAATTCATGGAAAGAGTTGTCTCAGAGCCTCGCCAGGCTAGAGAAGCAGCTGAGTGACAGCTGTCAGTAGGGTCCAGATGACTGATAGGGCGGTACCTGGAGATGGATATTATCCACAGGACCACACTGTAGTAATGTATATATATAGTAGACTGACTAGAGTATGTAACCGGTCAGTGTAGAGATTTACCATATAAGTGATCCAGCCTGTCGATTCTATATAATCGTTCAGACTGGATTAATGCCATAGAGTACCGTAAAATTATAATCATTAGAGGTAGATAGTTACATTTACTTGATGATATAATTTTCATTGATTATGTGAATGCCATTTCTATGTGTTCATTTGCATGTTTATGTACTGTGTTGTGTGGTAAGTCAGTAGATGTGATTGCTGACTGATTGCCTAATGATGTCATTAGCATGTGGGGTATGCTGACGGCATCATTATGTTGCAGGTTTGTACAGTGTTGTTATCAGTTTATGCGATATTATTGCCCCAGGAACTGTGTTGAGGGTTTAAGGGACCTCTAGGATTATTCAGGGGAATTCACAGCACTTAATGAGAGCAGGCAATTGATGGGTTAATTGCCTTGCTGAGGTATGTGTGTTCACAGTAGTCCTTTGCAACGGGTGCAAGATAAAGAAGGGGGGGGGGGCAGTAATATTAGTATACTTTTGTGTGTTGCACAACCGTGTGTCATTATTGTGTGGGCACAGTAATTAGCGAGTTGCAGTAGCAGCAACCATATGTGGGCAGTGCTTTTATGATGTTGCATGCCATTGTAGTGTGACCTATGTAACGCTGGGGTTACTTTGTTTCTTTAAGTTGTGTTGAGAACTTAAGGATTCAGTGAGTTAATTAAGTAAGGGGTAATTAACTGGATAAGGGGTGCACACTTAGTATTGTGGAGTGAGTGAGGGCTGTTAAGAGAGAACAGTGTTGAGCTAGAGTGAGATACGTCTCGGGAGCAATTAATTGTCCGTGTGACAACTAATTGACCACTCTAGCTAATTATGTAATTTGCCTTCTTATCATGAATTCACGTAGTGGGAGAGGATCTGTCAGAGTCTGTCAGTATTTGTGTTAACGTAATATGCTCGAGACTAATTACCTTTCCTTGGTATAGCAATTAGTGGCTCAGGTTAATTAGTGGAGTAATTAACATTGGAGAGCTCCGATGACTCGGTAAAGAGAGGTCATGGAGCTAGCATAAATCGTTGTATTAATCATATCCTGTCTGAGGACAGTGGATTATTGGCACATCTTGTTAATTAGGGTAATTAACTCCTTTCCCGTGAATTCACAGTGTTTGATGAGACCTGCTTAGGCAGTGCGGAGTGAGACGTATTTATGGATGATTAATTATCGGTCCTGGTGACAGTTAATTAATTGCTCAGAAGTAATTAGGGGACTTAATTAGGGTAATTAAAACTCATTAGTAATTTTTTGACACAGACTGTGGAGAAGCTACTAAGTTAGGGTAGGCTTAGTTAACGTAACTCAATGGGGATGTAATTAGTGGTCCGTTTGACCTTAATTGAGAATTACTCACTGAATACTTGCTAGGAGTCAAGTGTGATGTAATATATGTTTGAGTTATTGTTAACAAGAGAGAGACAAGTGTTAAAGATTAACGTAGAGTATCATCATGTTGTTGTCTAGCGTGAGACAATTGTTTGTGATTACCGTAGTACTTTGTTGCTGACTGCTGCGATCAGTCAATTAACGTAATTAATCACTTAAGGCAATTTCTTTTGGTTGTCGTCTGGTGACGAGGGTAGAGTCATCTAGGGATCTGTGGAGCTGTGTCCCAGAATCCCGCCTTGCCTGTCTTTGTTACTGTTTACAACAGGGCAACTTCTTGTAGGGAGTTGCAAAGAGTGTTCACACTGGGTTGTGATAGGGGGGGGGGTCACTGTTGGACTACCCTCCTAGTTACGTGGGTCTCTCCTGGGGGGGCGGGAGGACCCCTAAGTTTGTGATTATAGTAGCTGTCAGGGAAACCAAGACACTATTGATTGCATGCTTGTGTCTTTGTCTTCAGTGGATATCCTTCATTTGTTCAGTTAGTTCATGTTGTCAGCCCGAAGTGTCAGCAAGATGGAGCCTGCTGTCACTTCACGAGGGGCTGTTGAATAGCTGTGTTGCAAATGCCACTTGATGTACAATAACGTAACCATTCGCTGTGGTGTAACTTAGTCTGTGATATTTTTCTTTGTTTTGCAATATTGCGTCATCAGTGGGCACACCTGTGTTCAGGTTAGTTCAGTATGCAGCCTCACAGCAAGGGTTGCTATTTAGCTGGTTGTTATCGTGCCACTGGATTGACATTAACGTAACGTAAACTCGGTAATGTAGTAGTTAGTCTCTTGTTATTAATAAATTGTTATGTTATAGAAAACGGTCTTTGATGTCAACCCTTCAACCATATTATTCCACCATATTTCTGCATATTATTAAATGTTGATGTGATCTTGATAAGGCGGCTGTTCTTGGGAATTCGAATTCCAAATCATAGCGCCACATCAAATATAAATATTTGATTGTGAGAACCCGTCGGTTACCCTTTTTTAGTTTTAACGTCCTGTTTAACTAGGATGAGCCAGCGGCCTATTGTGGACAGGTTTTCACCCCTGGTGGTGGAGGCCTGGCGGTTTGCTCCCGCTTTCCCTTTTTCTATTGGACTCATGCTTAACTGTCGTGAGCAGACTTTAAACTTGTAGTCCACCTCCTAAGGGAGGTAGGCGTAGAGAAAAATCTCACACTGCTCTCTCTCTGACAACCAACTCTCCCCTGATAATCTACTCTCTCCTGACAACCAACTCTCCCCTGACAACCAACTCACCCCTGACAACCTACTCTCCCCTGACAACCAACTCACCCCTGACAACCTACTCTCCCCTGACAACCAACTCTCCCCTGACAACCTACTTTCCCCTGACAACCTACTCTCCCTGACAACCAACTCACCCCTGACAACCTACTCTCCCCTGACAACCAACTCTCCCCTGACAACCTACTCTCCCCTGACAACCAACTCTCCCCTGATAATCTACTCTCTCCTGACAACCAACTCTCCCCTGACAACCAACTCTCCCCTGACAACCAACTCTCCCCTGACAACCAACTATCCCCTGACAACCAACTATCCCCTGACAACCAACTATCCCCTGACAACCTACTCTCCCTTACAACCAACTCTGTCTGACAATAACCAATTGACCCCAGGCCCTGCCTAGCATTAGAGTTATTGCTCACCTAAGCCTAGAGAGGAGCACAGCAAGAGGTCTAGCATAGCTGAAGAGTAAACTAGAGTTGTATGAGATATTAGAAGCATTGTTAGAGGCATTTAGTGTCACTGAGCCACTCTGGAGGAACAGGAATTGGCTAAAGGATAGCGAGAGTATGTAGGATTCCTCAATGAGGAAGCAGCTCGATGATGCCAGTGGGGAAGGAACAAGGGCGTGACGTGTCGTGTGTAAAAGCTTTGTGATGCAAGTTGCCAGTGTGGGGTTGACGTGGACGTACGCAGTTCGTCGCCACTTAGAAGAAAGTACACTTCTTGTGTTTTGTTGAAGAAACTATTGTAGATGGTGTGACGATAATCTCTTTCAAGAGAGATTGAGCCTGCTCCTCCGTACCTAAAGTTACGTTTATTCTACAAGTATAAGATGCTATATTCAAGATACGTCCACCAGTACCACAAAACGTTTTGACCAGGAGGCAAAACGTACCCTAAACCCCCAACTCCACACTCCCTCCACGCCGGCTCGTCATCAACCAGCTAACTACCCATCCCAGCCTGCCTGCTCCTGATTGGTGACTCGCCGACTGCACACTGCACCTCAGCGCCATCTACCTGAGTCGATGTCTGAGCTTGAACCAGCCATCAACTTCAGAATATTCTTTGTGCTCTAAGAGTTGACATCACTCTCTGGCATACTAAGCTCTTTGGCTCTGTATACTAAGGGAGGTCTCAGCCATAGCCAATATTCTCAGCACCATTATTACTATTTTATCTATTGTGTTTTTGCATTTATCTTTGTTCTTTAATTGCACTTTTCATTGTCACGGGACTTGTCTTTATTTTTATTTATGTTTAAAGTATATTAAAGTTTCATTGTTCATACTTTGTGTTTTACGTGTTCCTCCCTCTCACTTACCACAGACAACAGGCAAGCAGTCTTTTTTTTTTTTGTGTAAATGTGACAGGCATTGACACCTGCCATTGGAGGACTGCCGAACATCTACACTCCAACACTTTCCTGTCACAACGGCGACGGGAACGAGTGCTGGTGGCAAGAAGAGGGAGATTGCGGCGTCAGCCTCGACTTGTGGAACCAGAAGGGCGGTCTGAAGCCATTGAGGGTGATCGTACCTTGGTATTCCACTGTGGAAAACCCAGGAAGAGATATGAGAGGTTTGCTGGCCCTCAGTGAGAACCCGCCCACAGGTCTTTACCTGTGTATGATCCTCTCACTCCAGTTGAGACGAGATAGAGAGTTACAGTCAAGAGAAGAATTTGTGGTTGACCTTGAGAGGAGGTAAGCCCCGGGCGCCATCTTGATTAGTGGAGGCAAGTGTCGTCGCTGCAGGAGTTTTTGGGAAAGAGCCTTTGGTTGCTTGAACTTGACCATGTTCAGTGAGGAGAAGTGTTCAGGGTCTTATAGTAATGCTTAAATATATTAATTAGTCATGGATATAGTGTTTATGAAGTGATATTAAAGAATTAAGATGAAATGGCATCATGGAGGTGAGAGCGATGCATACTCGCTCAATTGGTGGTTGGTGCTCGACTGGCAGTGAGCGACTGTTTGATACCTGCTTGATGGGGTTCTGGGAGTTCTTCTACTCCAAGCCTGGCCCGAGGCTAGGCTTGACTTGTGTCTGCAGGTCGTTTAGAGCGGCCTGCAGGCCCACATATCCACCACAGCCTAGTTGGTCCGGTATTTCTTGAAGAAAACTCTGTAGTTTTCTCTTGAAGAGGTCCACGGTTGTTCCGGCAATAATTCTTATACTCGCTGGGTGGATGTTGAACAGCTGCGGACCTCTGATGTTTATACAGTGTTCTCTGATTGTGCCTATGGCACCCCTGCTCTTCACTGATTCTATTCTGCATTTTTTTCCATATCGTTCACTACAGTAAGATGTTATTTTACTGTGTAGATTTGGGACCTGGCCCCCCCCTAGTATTTTCCACGTGTATATTATTTGATCTATCTCTTGTCTCCTTTCTTGTGAGTACATTTGGAAAGATTTGAGACTATCTGCTGGAAGACTTTTGAGGTATGGACTCGCCAGGAGCGGGAGAGTTCTCTTCGCAGACTGCGAGATGCTAAGAATTTTACTTATGATATTTTCTAGATTTTATCGAATGCGATTATTTTGCTATGGTAAAATTCCAGGTTCGGGCATGGTAGCTGTGAGGAGTTCGCATTCATTTGAGGACCAGTTCCTTGAAGGTTCACCAGTTGACCTGGAAGAGAATAAATCGACAGAGGAGATTTACCTGATTAAAAGGAGGATTGATTCACAGTTGATCCACAGGAATCGTTGAACATCTTTGTATGGTTGTTTCAGGTTTACAGTGTATTGGTACAGTTGACGCAGTGAATGGAGGCGAGCGTGTTTACACATTGTGATTGATATACCTATTGTTGACAATTACATGAGTCGTGCCTGACAATATTAATTAAGACTGGAGCAACAGGCTATCGTGAGGCACATGTTGACGTCCAGAGACTCCATCCATGGAATAATACTAATTGTTGAGGCAGTCATTCATATGACTGATATTATTCCATGTTCTGAGATAATTGATTATTTATATATATATATATATATATATATATATATATATATATATATATATATATATATATATATATATATATATATATATATATATATATATATATAACTGAAAACTCACACCCCAGAAGTGACTCGAACCCATACTCCCAGGAGCAACGCAACTGGTATGTACAAGACGCCTTAATCCACTTGACCATCACGACCGGACAAAATGAGGTGATAGCCGAGGCTATTTGAACCACCCCACCGCTGGCACTCGGATAGTAATCTTGGGCATAGCATTTTACCAAATCACCTCATTCTTTGGGGCACACGTGAGGAACACAAATGCGAACAAGCCTGAATGGTCCCCAGGTCCGCATTTGTGTTCCTCACGTGTGCCCCAAAGAATGAGGTGATTTGGTAAAATGCTATGCCCAAGATTACTATCCGAGTGCCGGCGGTGGGGTGGTTCAAATAGCCTCGGCTATCACCTCATTTTGTCCGGTCGTGATGGTCAAGTGGATTAAGGCGTCTTGTACATACCAGTTGCATTGCTCCTGGGAGTATGGGTTCGAGTCACTTCTGGGGTGTGAGTTTTCAGCTGCATATTGTCCTGGGGACCATTCAGGCTTGTTCGCATATATATATATGTATATATATATATATATATATATATATATATATATATATATGTGTATATCACGAAAATAAACACGTGATTAAGAATGTGACAAAGTCAGACCACGGAGGAAAAATGAAACAGGAAATTTCCTTAAGTACTTTCGTATATTAAATACATCTTCAGAAGGTCTCGACGGGACCTTCTGAAGATGTATTTAATATACGAAAGTACTTAAGGAAATTTCCTGTTTCATTTTTCCTCCATGGTCTGACTTTGTCATATATATATATATATATATATATATATATATATATATATATATATATATATATATATATATATATATATGTATATATATATAATCAATTATCTCAGAACATGGAATAATATCAGTCTTATGAATGACTGCCTCAACAATTAGTATTATTCCATGGATGGAGTAATCAAAAAGCTACTCCATCATTACTCGATGGAGTAACCATCGAGCAAAAAGTCTTAGTCGACATGAACTTGAAACCGGCCATATGCTGCAGGTATGTTGACATTTTTACACAGGTACCTGATGTCAGACATCTGCAGGAGCTGAAGGAGGCATTTGAGCAGAATTCTGTGTTGCGTTTCACTTACGAGATGGAGAAGGATGGGAAGCTGCCCTTTCTAGATGTAACAGTCATGGAAAGGAGCGGAGTTTTCCACACTGCAGTCTACACTAAGGAAACAAACATAGGAATGTGCCTGAATGCCAACAGTGACTGCCCAGACAGGTACAAGAGGAGTGTTGTTAACGCTTATGTCGACCGTGCCCTCAGCCACAGCTCAGAATGGAAGCAAGTCGACGAAGAACTCTGTAGGGTAAGGCAGGTCCTAGTCAACAACGGCTTCTCCAATGGTTTCGTGGAAGACATCATAAGAAGGAAAGTGAAACGCCATGCAACCTCTGAAGAGACAACTAACACAACACCTATACCCCCTATTAGACTATTTTACAGGAACTTCTTTTCCACAGCCCATAAAACGGAGGAAAGGGTCCTGAAAGATATTGTCAGTAGAAACGTTATCCCTACAGACAAAAATCAGAAGATAGAACTGACGATTTACTATAAAACCAGAAAAACGGCCAGCCTACTCATGAGAAACTCTCCAGACATAAAGCAGAACGTTTTAAAAGAGACCAACGTCGTCTATGTCTTCAAATGCCCTCTTGGGGACTGTAAGCCTCAAAAAACCCAGTATATAGGCAAGACAACAACATCTCTTTCCAGGCGTTTAACGATGCATAAGCAACAGGGCTCCATTAAGGAACATATACTCTCTTCCCACAAACAAACCATCACAAGAGAAATCTTAGCAAACAACACAGAAATTATCGATAGATACAGCGATAGCAGGCGGCTTGACGTCTGCGAGGCACTACACATCAAAAAGTTAACACCAGCAATCAACAGCCAATTAATGCACAACTATATTCTACCCACTTCAAGACTCCGCTCCAATATAAGGGCATCAAGAAATATGGACCAATAGGCTTTCTACAATTACTTCCATTCAATACCCATTGTTTCGTGTTCTGTCTTGTGTTAGAATTTAATACCCATTTAATACCCATTGTTGAAAGTTCGTTTTCACCTCATCCACCTCACCCAAATGTAGATATAAACTCGAAGATGTGCAAAGCTCTATTCAGTTTCAGTTGTGTGTTTGTAAACTAAAGTGTTTGAAAATGTAATAAGTTTTACGAAACGCGCTCAAGTGTCGCGTCAGACTAGAAATAAAAATGAATTTTGGAGAATTGATCTTTGAATTACGATCAACAGTGAAAAGAAACGTAAGAAAGATAGAGAAAATTCGTGTTAGAATTATTAATCTTACTCTTTCGGTCATATTTAATAATATATATAAATATATATATATAAATATATATATATAAATATATATATATATGCTTACGCGTGTGCCAAATAGTGTTTTGTGTTTTTCTTTTTTGAAAGTTTTGTTGAACAAGTTACGTTGTCAGCGATAATTGGCGCAACATATCTATCATATTGTTAGTACATCACACGTGCAGTGAGTCAGATTACACGTGTGTGATTCATTCATCATTGTGCAGTGATATACGGGGGAATTATACCAGTGTTAGTGTCGCCCTGACTCCCGCCCCCACTCAGCGCCCAGGCCGGGAAGTACCTGCTCTTCCCCCTCCTACCCACCCCACCACGTCGCCTCCCCACCCACGAGGCCACCTTGCCACCCGCCCATAGAAGCCGGGAGGCTCCCATGTGTGTCTACGCCACCCACCCACCCAATGTATACCCACATATTGTGTAGTGGGTGTATACCCACACTTTGTATAGAGGTGGTATATGTATTACCACTCATCTGAGTAGTAAGTGCCACGGCCAGCTGACTATCCCCCCAGTCTCCACCCGCCGTCCACCCTCCAGTCTCCACCCGCCGTCCACCCTCCCGCCCAGCGCCCGCCCAGCGCCCGCCCATGTCGCAGCTCTCAACAGATAGCCAGGCTTCTCCAAGCCAAGATGAGCCATCAAGCAGGGGTAGACAAGGTAGATGTCAGACGTGTGACAGGGTATGCTATATCCGGTTGAGTGACGATAATGTGCGCCTTCATTACCACAACGGAGCCAGGTGTTTGGGTTCTGGGTGCCCTCCCAGGGAGAACACCAATCAACAGCCCACACCGCCCGTAAGGCAAAACACCTCCCAGACCTTCATTCCCACAGAAAATTTATTAGAAGCTATCAAAGCAACATCGGCCAGAACCTTGCAACACATCCCTAAAGCAGCCCGCCCCCATGCAGCAGCCAAATTATCTGCCCTCCTGAGAAAGGTCAACGACTCTCCTGGAACGACCCAAGCATGGCACAACCTCCTAATGTTTGGCAACATATGTCTAGCCACCCCTGCAAGGAGAGACAAAATCTTAGCTGCCTCATTCATCAAAGCTATAAATGAATTTCCCAGGGAGGACAACCAGGTGCGCCTTCCCACTCGCGCGAGAAACACCCACGGCAGGAAGAGCAACAGTGGCATATCCGAGATATAAAAAATCAGAACATCAGTCACCAAGAAAATAGAAGAAGGAAACACTATTGGCGCAATACGAGTCATCACCAGTGAGGACTCAATTGCCGACAGAGATGCCGCAACAGCTCAAGCCCTAAGGGAGAAACACCCACCCAGGGCTCCGCGTGAGGACGACATTGTACAAGTGGGGGCTACCGGAGCAGAACCTCTCTGGGTGGCTGAATCTGTGGTCCATAAAGCAGCCATGTCCTTCCCTACAGGATCAGCAGGTGGGTTCACAGGACTAAAACCCAACCACCTCAAGCAAATGCTCAACCCTGCACTGGGTGACATTGCAAAGAACCTCTTGGTGGAACTAACCAGATTCACCAACACATGTCTAGCTGGCAACATACCAGCGCCCATAAGACCTATCTTTTTTGGAGCATCTCTCTGTGCTCTAAAGAAAAAGGATGGAGGGATCAGGCCAATAGCTGTGGGCAATTCTCTCCGGCGTCTCGTCGCAAAGCCAGCTGCAAGAACAGTTAGCGATGCAGCGGCCAACATGCTGAAGCCAAAACAGCTCGGGTTTGGCATTCCACAAGGGTGTGAGGCGGCAGCCCATGCAGCTCGAGCCTTCATCACCAACATTACAGACGAACAGGCCCTTATCAAGCTAGATTTCAAAAATGCCTTCAATTTGGTGCGGAGGGATGCTGTACTCAGTGCGGTTCATAGTCATTTCTCTTCCCTCTACCCTTTTGTACATTCATGCTACAGTATGGATCTTAAGCTACTTTTTGGCGAACATGAAATTGACTCGCGAGAAGGCGTCCAACAGGGTGACCCCCTTGCTCCTCTCCTTTTCTGCTTAGTCATCAAACAATTCACAGAGGTCCTGTCCAGTGAGCTTAACATCTGATTCTTGGATGATGGTACCCTAGCTGGTTCCCAAGACTCCCTCCTGGAGGACATCAGAAAAATCCAGGAGCAAGGTGCAGTTTTTGGCCTCACCCTGAACCCTTCTAAATGTGAAATAATATGTTCCAACCAGGGCATCGTAGAGAGAATAGAGGGTCTTCTGCCAAATATCCATAAAACTAAACCTGAAGACAGCACACTCCTAGGAGCTCCCCTGGGGTTGAAAGCCATCGATGAGGTCCTTGATAAGAAAATCGCCGACCTTAATTGAGGGAGAATTGAGGATATTGATGCTCATGATGCACTCTACCTCATCACCAGATGTCTGTCCCTCCCCAGGTTAACCTACTTTCTGAGGTGTTCACCATCTTACAGTAGCCAAAAACTAAGTGAGTATGACCGGTTACTGAAATAAATGCTAGAAAAAGCCCTTAACCTCTCTCTCGATGACCTACAGTGGAAACAAGCCTCTCTTCCCGTAAGACTTGGGGGCCTCGGAGTTCGAACAGCAACGCAAATCGCTGTTCCAGCCTTCCTGTCCTCCTTATCAGCATCCGACGACCTTGTGAAGGAAATTCTACCTGCCCACTTACATCAGCTGGCAGGTGTACATGATCCCAATTTTACACGCTGTGCCACAGAGTGGGCCTCTCGTGCAGGCCAATCACGTCAACCACCATCCCCAAAAGCCCACAAGCAATCCAGCTGGGATGGCCCCATTGTAGACCAAGTTGCTGCAGAGTGCCTGGGTGCTGCAACAACACAACACGACATTGCTCGCCTCACAGCAGTAGCAGCACCACATGCAGGGGATTTCCTGTTAGCAACCCCAATGTCGGCAACTGGCACGCGTCTCACACCACACGCCCTCCGAATTGCTGTGGCCCTCCGCCTTGCTGCCCCAATCCACACCAGATATAGGTATATTTGCGGCGAGGTGGTGGCTGACAGGTACGGCCACCATGGCCTACTCTGCCAAAGCACAGGGGGATGGCACTCGAGACACAGTGAAGTTAACGACATCATCAAGAGGAGCCTCACCACAGCTGGATGCCCAGCTGAAAGAGAGCCCCGTTACCTAATGCCCCGTAACTCTGATGCTCTTATTGGTCACCCGGATGGTATCACAGTGAACCCCTGGAAGAATGGCAAGCAGTTGGTATGGGACTACACGTGCGTATCAACCCTGGCTAACACCTACATTAACCTCAGTGTTGCACAACCAGGTGGCGCTGCCACCCACAGGGAAGCGGCCAAATCCCTTAAGTATAGAGAACTGGATCACCACTACAATTTTGTCCCCATTGCTTCTGAGACACTCGGCGCCTGGGGTAAAAGTGCTACCAGTTTTTTGAAGGAACTGGGTTCTAGGCTCATTGAAACAACTAGGGGCCCAAGAGCTGCAAGCTTTCTTTTCCAGCGCCTCAGTGTGGCGATACAGAGGGGAAATGCGCACTGCATCCAGGGTTCCTGCCAGGGTTATATACATATATATATATATATATATATATATATATATATATATATATATATATATATATATATATATATATATTAGTATATTTTGGTAGCAGTCTTTCCTGTAGACATATTTTATTAAATATGACCGAAAAAGTAAGATTAATAATTCTAACACGAATTTTCTCAATCTTTCGTACATTATGCTTCACTGTTGGAGGTAAATCAAAAATCACTTCTCCAAAATTCATTTTTATTTCTAGTCTGACGCGACACGGGCGCGTTTCGTAAAACTTATTACATTTTCAAAGACTTCACAAATACACAACTGATTAGAACTTGCGTTTCCCTGATTTTATATCTACATTTGAGTGAGGTGGGAAGGGTGATGTGGCATTACATTTGAGTAAGGTGGGAAGGATGATGTGGCATTAGAGGATATTAATAGGGTATTAAAAGTATCAACACAAGACGGAACACGAAACAATGGATATTGAATAGAAGTGTTTGTAGAAAGCCTATTGGTCCATATTTCTTGATGCTTCTATATTGGAGCGGAGTCTTGAGGTGGGTAGAATATAGTTGTGCAATAATTGGCTGTTGATTGCTGGTGTTGACTTCTTGATGTGTAGTGCCTCGCAAACGTCTAGCCGCCTGCTATCGCTGTATCTATCGATGATTTCTGTGTTGTTTACTAGGATTTCTCTGGCGATGGTTTGGTTATGCGAAGAGATTATATGTTCCTTAATGGAGCCCTGTTGTTTATGCATCGTTAAACGCCTAGAAAGAGATGTTGTTGTCTTGCCTATATACTGGGTTTTTTGGAGCTTACAGTCCCCAAGTGGGCATTTGAAGGCATAGACGACGTTAGTCTCTTTTAAAGCGTTCTGTTTCGTGTCTGGAGAGTTTCTCATGAGTAGGCTGGCCGTTTTTCTGGTTTTATAGTAAATCGTCAGTTGTATCCTCTGATTTTTGTCTGTAGGGATAACGTTTCTATTAACAATATCTTTCAGGACCCTTTCCTCTGTTTTATGAGCTGTGGAAAAGAAGTTCCTGTAAAATAGTCTAATAGGGGGTATAGGTGTTGTGTTAGTTGTCTCTTCGGAGGTTGCATGGCTTTTCACTTTCCTTCTTATGATGTCTTCGATGAAACCATTGGAGAAGCCGTTATTGACTAGAACCTGCCTTACCCTACAGAGTTCTTCGTCGACTTGCTTCCATTCTGAGCTGTGGCTGAGAGCACGGTCGACGTATGCGTTAACAACACTCCTCTTGTACCTGTCAGGGCAGTCGCTGTTGGCATTTAGGCACATTCCTATGTTTGTTTCCTTTGTGTAGACTGCAGTGTGGAAACCTCCGCCCTTTTCCATGACTGTTACATCTAGAAAAGGCAGCTTCCCATCCTTTTCCGTCTCGTAAGTGAAACGCAGCACGGAACTCTGCTCAAATGCCTCCTTCAGCTCCTGCAGATGTCTGACATCAGGTACCTGTGTAAAAATGTCGTCAACATACCTGCAGTATATGGCCGGTTTCAAGTTCATGTCGACTAAGACTTTTTGCTCGATGGTACCCATGTAGAAGTTTGCAAACAGGACACCTAGGGGAGAACCCATAGCGACCCCATCTACTTGCTTATACATGTGCCCATCCGGGCTCAAGAAGGGTGCCTCTTTAGTACAAGCTTGGAGTAGTTTCCTCAGAATACTTTCTGGCATGTCAAGAGGAGTACAGGCTGGATCACGATACACTCTGTCGGCTATCATTCCGATTGTCTCGTCCACAGGTACGTTGGTAAACAGCGATTCTACGTCCAACGAGGCTCTTATCCCTGTGGCCCGTGCGCCCCGCAGTAAGTCCACAAATTCCTTTGGAGACTTCAGGCTGAAGGCGCAAGGAACATAAGGAGTCAGCAGGCCGTTGAGTCGCTTCGCCAATCTGTACGTGGGTGTGGGTATCTGGCTAATGATTGGCCGAAGTGGGTTTCCAGGCTTGTGCGTCTTGACATTTCCATACGCATATCCAGGTTTATATTCCCCAATGATCTTTGGCAGGTGGAGTCCGGATTTCTTGGCGTTCACAGTTTCGATCAGTTTGTTGACCTTTGCTTTTAATTCGGCTGTAGTGTCCTTCGTTACCCTTTGGAACTTAGTTTGGTCAGAGAGTATGATGTTCATTTTCGCCAGATATTCGTCTTTTTTAAGAATGATTTACCTCCAACAGTGAAGCATAATGTACGAAAGATTGAGAAAATTCGTGTTAGAATTATTAATCTTACTTTTTCGGTCATATTTAATAAAATATATATATATATATATATATATATATATATATATATATATATATATATATATATATATATATAATATAAAATATATATATATATATATATATATATATATATATATATATATATATATATATATATATATATATATATCCTGATCATATTCTACAAAACCAAGAAGACTTCCAAACTCCTTATCAAAAACAGCCCGAAGCCGACGGAGAACCCTCTACAGCAGTCAAGCGTTGTATACATGTACACTTGCCCCCACGAAGGATGTTACCTTCAACCTAAGTACATAGGTATGACGTCGACCAAGCTGACGAGGCGTTTGACATGTCATCTTCAATCCGGTGCCCCTAAGAATCACACGAGACAAGCACATGACATCACCCTAACAAACCTGCTGCCAGTATACACCAATATATATATATTGAAAAATTGACTCTCCAAAGTTCATTTTCACATTTTTATTTATGATCTGATGCCTAAAAGCGTTTCGCAAGGACTTCTCACATTTTCAAAGACAGATTTTTACACAGATCATTTTATGCTTATATTCGTTTTTGGGTGAGGTGATATGACAAATGTTTTTGGGTGAGGTGATATGACAAATGTTTTTGGGTGAGGTGACAAATGACAGAACACGAATCAATGCGTATATTGCATATTTGCTGCTTCTATATTGCTCTTGTTGCTTCTATGTTGGTTTGGGGTCTTGAAGTGGGTAGAATATAGTTATGTGTTAATTGGCTGTTGGTATTGGAAATTTCCATTAATTATTCTCATCCCTAATACAATAGGATGTATTTCCTGTATTAGGCTTCATAATCATTTACTAATTAATTACTCATTTACTAATCCTTAATACAATGGGATGTATTTTCTGTACTAAGTGTCATAATTAACTAATACTACTAATCCATAGTTTAGTGATGTAGAATTCATTGCATTAGGATGTGGAGCGTCATATAATTTTCCTTAGAATCGTGGAAACGTTGCGTCAGTCAGCTAGTCACTGGGAACATTTCATATTATTATATCGAGTAGAATCTAACCTTATTTTGTCTTTAAGCAAGGATAAGTATTTAATAATAGATTAAATTTTCGTTAATAAATTTATCGTTGTTTACTGGAATTAATTTATGCAGCCACGATTTGCTGTGTCAGTGAATATAATGAAAATTGTATCTCCACTCCAGACCTTTTCTCGTTCATTTAAAATCGTCTAAATTAATTGACTACATCACGAGAAAAGAGGTGTCGCCACATAATACCTTTATTGTGACATAAATATTCGTCACAATGCATTTCCATCCATATAATTTATGCTCGGAACCACTACTGGCAGCTATGCGCATGTGCGACTTTCGAGCAGGAAGGGAGAGAAGACGCCATACTGGCCAGAGAGAGACACGAAACAACTGCCATTGCCTAGGTGTTCTGAAGTCTGCTTATCAACATTAGTCTTAGTTTAGGAGCATCTGACCATTTACAGACTCCAGACCGTAACTTCCATTTTACTGACACCACGTTCGGCAGGGAAGATTAGTATCCTTAATTGTGTTTGGAGGCCTTTAAAATAGAATTAGGTTACCTCCCTGTTCGTTACGATGGTTGGCAACACCAAATCCTACGTAAGTGTACTGCTGGTCCCCAGATCCATTTAGAATTTACTATTAAATGAATGATTCTAGGGTTTAGAGTGGAATTGACATAATATTTGCATTTCAGCTGGAGTAGCAGCGTAGGCGAGACCGCAGCGTCCACCACGATCACGTGTTTCAAGGATCATTATCTCAGGGCTGATTCCAGACTGTTGTAGAGATTGGACGTCAACTACGTTCCTCTGTCACAGCTGAGATTTAATTAGTTCTTATTGTAGATAGTTCTCTCTCAGTGTAAGAATCATACATACATACTATATTGCATTGATTACTTATTAATAATCTTTATCGTCCAGAAGTATTTTTTCATTACAATTTACTAACCAATATAATCTATGTGTATACATGTTATCATTATTATTATCACATAATATATGTTTCACGTAGACTAACCTCATAGACGACCCCCCCCAAATGTGTCATGGGAAGCTGGTTCTAGAATGTATAGAATTTAACGGTTCATTGCTAATAGAATTTAATTACATATAGAGATCCATAAGTCACTGGTTCTCGCATTTAATAACGCATTCTGGTCCTTCGATCTAACTTAGATTTAATCACTTTTTTGCATTTATAGAATTATACATTTTATTAGTATTAACCTATAGCCAGATTTCCCCACAGTTTGGAGGCTGGTGTGTAGGGCCTCGCTGATGTCGAGTCTCCTGCTATCGCTGTATCTATCGATGATTTCTTTGTTGCTTGTTAATTGATGATCTGGTTGTGTGAGGAGATTATATGTTCCTTGATGAGGTTCCCTGTTGCTTGTGCATTATTAATCGCCTAGAAAGAGACGTTGTTGTCTTGCCTATATACTGAGATATTTGGGGCTGACAGTCCCCCAAGTAGGCATGTGAAGGCATAGACGACGTTGGTTTCTTTCAAGGCGTTTTGTATGGTGTCTGGAGAGTTCTTTATGAGTAGGTTGGCCGCTTTCTTGTTTTTGTAGTAAATTGTCAATTGTATCTTCTGTTTTTTTTTGACTGTGGGGATAACGTTCCTATTAATAATATCTTTCAGGACACTTTCCTCCGTTGTATGAGCCGTCGAAAAGAAGTTGCTGTAAAACAGTCTAATAAGAGGTACAAGTGTTGTGTTAGTTGACTGTTCAGAGGTTGCAAGGCGTTTCACCTTTCCTTGCATGACTTAGTCATTGAATGACTAAGCCTATTGTTCCCATTTTAGTGGCACTGCCCCACCATTGGACGTGAGTCCGTGAGGTTCCTCAGTGTCCTGATACAGTTGTGGTGCCAGAGGAGGCACCAGCACCAGGGAGCGTCTGCTCTTTCTTTAACTGTCACCCTCCACTGTGGTAATTTTGGGGTCATTACGATGTTCAACTTACTCTCCCTTGACAACCTACTCTCCCTTAATACCCCTACTCTCCCTTGACAACCTACTCTCCCTTAATACCCCTACTCTCCCTTGACAACTTACTCTCCCTTGACAACCTACTCTCCCTTAATACCCCTACTCTCCCTTGACAACCTACTCTCCCTTGACAACCTACTCTCCCTTAATACCCTACTCTCCCTTGAGAACCTACTTTCCCTTGACATCCTACTCTCCCTTGACAACCCACTCTCCCTTAATACCCTACTCTCCCTTGACATCCTACTCTCCCTTGACAACCTACTCTCCCTTAATACCCTACTCTCCCTTGACAACCTACTTTCCCTTGACAACCTACTCTCCCTTGACAACCTACTCTCCTAGAGCTGCCCAACACCGTCCCATCCTCCGGAAGGACAAAACTGCTGTGATTAATGGGTTCCTCTCACTCCCTGCTGCTCTCGTGCATTCTCATTATGCACCTCTCTGTCCTCCCCTCATTGTTGACCCGTGGGTTCCTGCCGTCTGTGGAGACCCATGACTGTGGGTTCCTGCCGTCTGTGGAGACCCATGACTGTGGGTTCCTGCCGTCTGTGGAGACCCATGACTGTGGGTTCCTGCCGTCTGTGGAGACCCTTGACTGTGGGTTCCTGCCGTCTGTGGAGACCCATGACTGTGGGTTCCTGCCGTGTGTGGTGACCCATGACTGTGGGTTCCTGCCGTCTCTGGTGACCCATGAGTGTGGGTTCCTGCCGTCTGTGGTGACCCATGAGTGTGGGTTCCTGCCGTCTGTGGAGACCCATGACTGTGGGTTCCTGCTGTCTGTAGTGACCCATGAATGTGGGTCACTACATGAATTGTGTAGTGACCCACTACACAATTCATTATAAACTTCATAATTCCCATTAGGAATTTCTTCGTCTAGTCATAGTTTCCTCTTTGGAAAGTCAGACTTTTCCTTTCTGATTCCTTCCTTGGATATGTTATCCCTACTGCCGCCAGGTTCTCAAATGTCAGTAGGCGACGGTCACTCATTCCTATGGGGGCTTCCAGTGTGTCTTCCCCTTATCTTTGACTCATTCAGGGTGAAAATCAGGTCGAGTTTAGCTGGTTCGTTCTATTTATTTTTCCATTCATCCATCTATTTATTCAGCTATCTTTCCATCCATATATTTTCTCAGTTATCTTTCCATCGATCTATTTATTCAGTTATATTTCCATCAATCTCCTCATATATTTCTCCATACATCTATCCGCCAATTTATTCATTTATCTATCAATCTATCTATCCATTGTGGCGCGAAGCGCTCTCACTCCCGCTCTCCTCGGGTATTACTCCCCCCCACCATTCCATCCATTCAGTGCCACTCTTCACTTAAGTTGAGCACCTTTGTCACTCACAGGGAAAACTTCCTCGAACCCGGCCTTGTTCCTGTGGCGAATAAGGTAAGTCGGCCGTTTCCTTGGTCTTCTTCTTCTTGATAGTAGATGCAGTTTGCATGAAGGGCTTGTCAACGAGAGTGTCCGCGGACACTGAGACCAGGTTCCCCGCTACCGGCTTTTCACAAAAGTTATACCAGCCTAAGGTCGCCAATCTGTCCAGAGCTCCACTTAAGGCCAGATAAATTTCTCTATGGGCAGCGTTATACCGTTTCCAGTCTGGTAATTACTTACTTGTGTTCAGTGCTCTGTCTATTGCCAGGCAAACATAGCGAGTGAAGGAATGAAACAAAGCACCATAATAAAATCTTGGACCCCGTACTAGAATTAAAATTACTAAGCCTAAGGTTTGAAAACATATTAAGTGTTTCTATGTGGCAACACTCCTTAATAAAAGACCTCGATAATATGGCAACATCCAACAGTATTTCTCGCTAGAATTCACTAGGCACTTCACTTCCTTTTTAATCTTTTCTAGCACAGAAAACTTCTAAATTATAATTTTTAATTATAAGTTATAACTTACAAATAAGTCACTAATAACTTCACTTAGGTAATATTTACTTTAACTTCTCATTAACAATACACGGTTAACCTGGATCCTCCGAATTAAAAAACAATACGAAAATTCTACACTTAGCCCGAAATTTTCGTAATCTGTGCCCTTCTCATCACAACAAATCTCTCCACGTACACTTAAATAATTATTATACACTTCCTGTCAACAAGGGAAAAGGGGAGGGAAAATTAATTTACCTTTATATTCACCTAGTGCTTGCGGGGGTTGAGCTTTGCTCTTTCGGCCCGCCTCTCAACTGTCAATCAATCAACTATTACTAACTATTTTTTCCACACACACACACACACACACACACACACACACACACACACACACACACACACACACACACACACACACACACACACACACACACACACACACACACACACACACACACACGCACACACACGCACACGCACATACACACGCACACGCACATACACACACACACGCACACATTGACAACCCTCCCCTTTCACCCCATACCCTCCCTGTCCCTCCCCCTTCACTGGATCCCCCGCCCCTCATCCCAGTATCCTCTGAGACCCTGTTATCCACCTCACAGGTCCTCACACCCATGGAACAGCCTCCCCCACCAGCAGAACACTCACCAAGGAGACGATTTGAGAAGGGACAGAAGAAAGTGAGCCTCAAAGCGATGTACACTAACATAGATGGAATTACAAATAATGCAAATGAGTTTGGAGAACGGGTACTAGAGGAAAACCCAGACATAATAGCCCTCACAGAAACAAAGCTCTCGAAAACGATAACAAACGCAGTGTTCCCACAGGACTATTATGTTATGAGGAAAGAGAGGGAAGGAAGAGGTGGGGGTGGTGTAGCTCTGCTGGTAAGAAAAGGCTGGGATTTTGAGGAGTTGGTTGTTCAGGGATGTGAAGGTTTCAGTGACTACATAGCAGGTACCGTAACAAATGGAGGGAAAAAAATATAGTCGTAGTCATATATAATCCACCACCAAATGACAGAAGACCTAGACAGGAATATGATAGAAACAACATGGTCACCATTAACATAATAGAAAGAGCAGCTTCTGTTGCTAGCAGGAATGGATCTGGACTACTAATTATGGAAGACTTCAACCATGGGAAGATAGATTTGAAGAACAGAGACCCGCATGGAGGACCAGAAACATGGAGAGCTAAGCTGCTGGACGTGGCAACAAGAAACTTCTTAACCCAGCACATCAAAGAACCAACAAAAATGAGAGGAGAAGATGAACCAGCAATGCTTGATTTGATATTTACCCTAAATGAGTGGGATATAAGGGAAGTTAAGATGGAAGCGCCCTTGGGAATGAGTGACCACAATGTATTGAACTTTGAGTACCTGGTAGAGCTAGGACTTATCTCCCCCAAAAAAGAACTAGGAATCAAAAGGCTGGCATACCGAAAGGGGAATTATGAACAGATGAGAAGTTTCCTAAGTGAAATACCTTGGGACACAGACCTCAGAGATAAGTCTGTACAGGGTATGATGGACTATGTTACCCAAAAGTGTCAGGAGGCAGAAAACAGGTTCATCCCGGCCCAAAGGGAAAAATCCGAGAAGCAACAGAAGAATCTATGGTATAATAGGGCATGTATGGAAGCGAAGAAACTGAACAAAAGGGCGTGGAGGAACTTCCGGAATAACAGAACACCAGAAAGCAGAGACAGATACCAGAGAACCAGGAATGAGTATGTCAGGGTGAGAAGAGAAGCAGAGAAAAGTTTTGAAAATGATATAGCAAACAAAGCCAAGACCGAACCAAAGCTACTCCACAGTCACATCAGAAGGAAAACAACAGTGAAAGAACAGGTATTGAAACTTCGAACAGGCGAGGACGGGTATAGTGAGAATGACAGAGAGGTGTGTGAAGAACTCAACAAGAGGTTCCAGGAGGTCTTCACAATAGAACAGGGTGAGGTCACTGTGCTAGGAGAAAGGGAGGTAAACCAGGTGGCCTTGGAAGAGTTCAAAATTACGAGAGAGGAGGTCAAGAGACACCTGCTGGATCTGGATGTTAGAAAGGCTGTTGGTCCAGATGGGATCTCACCATGGATACTGAAAGAGTGTGCAGAGGCACTTTGCTTGCCACTCTCCATAGTGTATAGTAAGTCACTGGAGATGGGAGACCTACCAGAAATATGGAAGACGGCGAATGTGGTCCCAATATACAAAAAGGGCGACAGGCAAGAGTGTCCTCTACAGGCCAGTGTCCTTGACTTGTATACCATGCAAGGTGATGGAGAAGATCGTGAAAAAAAAATGGTAACACATCTGGAGAGAAGGGACTTCGTGACAAATCGCCAACATGGGTTCAGGGAGGGTAAATCTTGCCTTACAGGCTTGATAGAATTCTACGATCAGGTGACAAAGATTAAGGAAGAAAGAGAGGGCTAGGCAGACTGCATTTTCTTGGATTGTCGGAAAGCCTTTGACACAGTACCGCATAAGAGGCTGGTACATAAGCTGGAGAGACAGGCAGGTGTAGCTGGTAAGGTGCTCCAGTGGATAAGGGAGTATCTAAGCAATAGGAAGCAGAGAGTTACGGTGAGGGGTGAGACCTCCGATTGGCGTGAAGTCACCAGTGGAGTCCCACAGGGCTCTGTACTCGGTCCTATCTTGTTTCTGATATATGTAAATGATCTCCCGGAGGGTATCGATTCATTTCTCTCAATGTTTGCGGACGATGCTAAAATTATGAGAAGGATTAAAACAGAAAAGGACTGTTTGAGGCTTCAAGAAGACCTAAACAAGCTGAAGGAATGGTCGAACAAATAGTTGTTAGAGTTTAACCCAACCAAATGTAATGTAATGAAGATAGGTGTAGGGAGCAGGAGGCCAGATACAAGGTATCATCTGGGAGAGGAAATTCTTCAGGAGTCAGAGAAGGAAAAAGACTTGGGGGTTGATATCACGCCAGACCTGTCTCCTGCAGCACATATCAAGCGGATAACATCAGCGGCATATGCCAGGCTGGCCAACATACGAACGGCATTCAGAAACTTGTGTAAAGAATCATTCAGAACTTTGTATACCACATATGTCAGGCCAATCCTGGAGTATGCAGCCCCAGCATGGAGTCCATATCTAGTCAAGGATAAGACTAAACTGGAAAAGGTTCAAAGGTTTGCCACCAGACTAGTACCCGAGCTGAGAGGTATGAGCTACGAGGAGAGACTACGGGAATAAAACCTCACTTCGCTGGAAGACAGGAGAGTTAGGGGGGACATGATCACCACATTCAAGATTCTGAAGGGAATTGATAGGGTAGATAAAGACATCATTGTAATGGGGATCTCTGGCTATCCTAATTGCAAGCTTAGCATTCAGCTCCTTAATTCTACTTTTAACACTGGGGAGGGACAACTCCTCTCGTAGATTTGACGTTTTGGCAGTTCTTGGAACTCCAAGAATGATTGTCATGGCTTCATTTTGAATGCTTTCAAGCCTTTTCATATCGCTTTGGGAGTAGGTGCACAGAACTGGTGCGTCATAGTCTATGACGGAGCGCACATAGGCTGTGTACATCATTTTAAGCACGGCAATAGAGGCTCTATGTCCATTCCAGGTCATAGCTTTCAGTGCCCTGAGTCGACTTTTGCATGTTCCTATGAGTTTATTGAGCGCCTCTTTCTTTCTTTGCGCCTCTTGTTAGAGCCGACAGTGACGCCAAGGTACCGATAGTGGTCAACCATTCAAGTGTTATACCATTAATTTGTAGTTCTTCATTTGCTCCCCGCTTGTGATGGGAGTATGCCTTCGTGTTGTTTGTGGAGAGAGTGAAACCGAGCTCAATGCATTTCCTTCCAAGGAGTTCAATGAACTGTTTAATTTTTCCCAAGGTGGGAGCTTGTATTAGAACATCATCTGCATATCCCACTTGTTGTGTTCCTTTCGGAAAATCAATATTTACAATGACGTTCATAAGTACATTGAATAGTGTACGGCTGAAGAGTCAGCCTTGGTGGGTCCCGAGTTCCATATTCATTGTTCTGGAGACTGCTCCATTGAAGCAGACCTTGGCTTTCCTCCCTGTGAGGTAGTCTTCAACCCCTTTCATGAGTCTTCCCTTGACACCTATGCATGCAAACTCGTCCAGGATCGCAATCCCCTGCGCTTTGTCGAAGGCTCCTTTGATGTCGACAAATACAGAGTACTTAGCAGTGTCATTAGCCAAGTAATTAACTATACAATTTGCTGTGCTCCGTGCTTTAACAAATCCATTGACCCCCTCCCCTAACCTGCCTATTTCGTGCAACAGTCGGTTTAGGATGATCCTTTCAAGCATCTTGCAAGTGCATGACACGAGGCTGATAGGTCTGTGATTACCAGGGTCATTAGGCTTCGGTATGGGAACAATTATTGCGTGTTTCCATTGTGTGGCCAACACTCCACTTAGGGGTGACTTGTTAAACAGGTGGAGTAGTGGATTCCCAGACACTTCACACAGTGCACTGAGTATGTCGTAGGTAACGCCATCTTCTCCAAGTGCTGTACTTTTAACCTTTTTCATAGCGCCCCTTACTTCCTGGGCTGTGATCGGTTCCCCATATTCGTCATCACTAGACAGTGCTCTTGTTATCCTAATTTTTCTGTTATCATGTCGCAGGAGCTGTTCCCTGCTGATTTCTGCAGGGAGGGAAGAGGAGGATGCTGCATCACTCCACTTGTGAATTAGTTCCTCGGCCTTACCCAGGGAGTCTTTGTGAGCCGCAGGCCGGGCTCTGCCCCCCCTTAGCTATCTGAATTTTTGCCCACACTTGTCTTGCAGATGTTTCCCGTCCAATTGAGCTAGTGAACTCAAGCCATTGTCTTTCCCGCTCTAATCTTCTCTTCCCTGGCTATTTGACACAGTTTTAAACAATTCTTGGTTACTTTCAGTGGGATGTCTCCGGTACTCCCTACACATGTCTCTTACATATGCGTTAAGCATCTTTATGTAATCGTTCTCATACCATTTTATTTTCTTTCTCTGAGGTTATTTCGCCCAGTCGTACGGCGGGGAACTCTGAGACAGCTCTCAATTTGGTGATTATGGTCATCAACAAATGTATCAATGTCTTCTGTGATTTGGTATTCCGTGAATCAGTCACTCATCCTGTTTATGAAGTGCGGCCTCATATCTGGTCCGAGTGATAACCTTTTTCTTTTATTTGTCTCTTTCCTTCTCTTGCTCATGTCGACGGTGGTAATCAGTGCCCAGTGGTCACTACATAAACTGTGCACAATGTGTGTACTGGCATTTGTGTCCTGTGCATTCAGCAGCAGAGCATAGTCCAATCTTCCTCCTCTGACGTGAGTTGGCTGTTCATCACCCAGGACTCTAAGGTTGTCACTCCCCCTGACAAAGAGTGACAGTTTCCGTCCATTGACATTGGGCTGATGACAGTTGGCACCAAAGTGTGGGTGTCTGGCATTCAGGTCACCAACCAGTAGGGTAGGTTCTTCATTAACAAATTCAGGCAGTGTGTCAAGGTCAAGTTTACTCTGTGGCACATATAGGTTGATTATATGTAGGGCATTATTGTTTAAGTGAAGGGTTACTCCCAGTGATTCATAGTCATCCCCCATGGGAAGATCATCAATAATCTGTGCGGGTATGTTGTTGCTGACATAGGTATTAAGACCCCGTTTCCTGTCCCCATGTGGCAGGGAAAACTTGCGATAACCGCTGAACCTTGGGTTGAAGTCATCACCTACCAGTGTCTCCTGTAGCACTATGACGTCAGTTTGGTGTTCACGAGCGTATTATATGTCATTAAGTCTACCGCGAACGCCATTGCATTTCCATTGTAGGATAGTGAGACTTTCTTCAGCGTGGTTATCCATCGTGGAGGTGTTGGTCATCAGATGTGCTGTGTGCTGTGTTGTTGCTGGTGAGAGTGTGTTCACTGGTGGTGTTGTATGTGGTGTTGCTGGTGAGAGTGTGTTCACTGGTGGTGTTGTATGTGGTGTTGCACCACCGTCATGTGCTGGTGGTACTGTTTGTATGGGTGCCAGTGGTGTTGTGTACACTAGTGTCGTTGTGTTCACTGGTGGTGCTGTTGGTGGTGTTGTGTTCACTGGTGGTGGTGGTGTGTTCACTGGTGGTGTTGTTGTGTTCACTAGTGGTGGTGGTGTGTTCACTGGTGGTGGTGTTGTGTTCACTGGTGGTGTTGTTGTGTTCACTGGTGGTGGTGTTGTGTTCACTGGTGGTGTTGTTGTGTTCACTGGTGGTGGTGGTGTGTTCACTGGTGGTGGTGTTGTGTTCACTGGTGGTGTTGTTGTGTTCACTGGTGGTGGTGGTGTGTTCACTGGTGGTGTTGTTGTGTTCACTGGTGGTGTTGTTGTGTTCACTGGTGGTGGTGGTATGTTCACTGGTGGTGTTGTTGTGTTCACTGGTGGTGTTGTTGTGTTCACTGGTGGTGTTGTTGTGTTCACTGGTGGTGGTGGTGTGTTCACTGGTGGTGGTGTTGTGTTCACTGGTGGTGTTGTTGTGTTCACTGGTGGTGTTGTTGTGTTCACTGGTGGTGTTGTTGTGTTCACTGGTGGTGGTGTTGTGTTCACTGGTGGTGGTGTTGTGTTCACTGGTGGTGTTGTTGTGTTCACTGGTGGTGTTGTTGTGTTCACTGGTGGTGGTGTTGTGTTCACTGGTGGTGGTGTTGTGTTCACTGGTGGTGTTGGTGTGTTCACTGGTGGTGGTGTTGTGTTCACTGGTGGTGGTGGTGTGTTCACTGGTGGTGCTGTTGGTGGTGTTGTGTTCACTGGTGGTGGTGTTGTGTTCACTGGTGGTGCTGTTGGTGGTGTTGTGTTCACTGGTGGTGGTGTTGTGTTCACTGGTGGTGCTGTTGTGTTCACTGGTGGTGTTGGTGTGTTCACTGGTGGTGGTGTTGTGTTCACTGGTGGTGGTGGTGTGTTCACTGGTGGTGCTGTTGGTGGTGTTGTGTTCACTGGTGGTGGTGTTGTGTTCACTGGTGGTGCTGTTGGTGGTGTTGTGTTCACTGGTGGTGCTGTTGGTGGTGTTGTGTTCACTGGTGGTGCTGTTGGTGGTGTTGTGTTCACTGGTGGTGGTGTTGTGTTCACTGGTGGTGGTGTTGTGTTCACTGGTGGTGGTGTTGTGTTCACTGGTGGTGTTGGTGTGTTCACTGGTGGTGGTGTTGTGTTCACTGGTGGTGGTGGTGTGTTCACTGGTGGTGGTGTTGTGTTCACTGGTGGTGTTGGTGTGTTCACTGGTGGTGGTGTTGTGTTCACTGGTGGTGGTGGTGTGTTCACTGGTGGTGGTGTTGTGTTCACTGGTGGTGTTGGTGTGTTCACTGGTGGTGTTGTTGTGTTCACTGGTGGTGTTGTTGTGTTCACTGGTGGTGGTGTTGTGTTCACTGGTGGTGGTGTTGTGTTCACTGGTGGTGTTGTTGTGTTCACTGGTGGTGTTGTTGTGTTCACTGGTGGTGGTGTTGTGTTCACTGGTGGTGGTGTTGTGTTCACTGGTGGTGTTGTTGTGTTCACTGGTGGTGTTGGTGTGTTCACTGGTGGTGGTGTTGTGTTCACTGGTGGTGTTGGTGTGTTCACTGGTGGTGGTGTTGTGTTCACTGGTGGTGGTGGTGTGTTCACTGGTGGTGCTGTTGGTGGTGTTGTGTTCACTGGTGGTGGTGTTGTGTTCACTGGTGGTGCTGTTGGTGGTGTTGTGTTCACTGGTGGTGGTGTTGTGTTCACTGGTGGTGCTGTTGGTGGTGTTGTGTTCACTGGTGGTGCTGTTGGTGGTGTTGTGTTCACTGGTGGTGGTGTTGTGTTCACTGGTGGTGGTGTTGTGTTCACTGGTGGTGGTGTTGTGTTCACTGGTGGTGTTGGTGTGTTCACTGGTGGTGGTGTTGTGTTCACTGGTGGTGGTGGTGTGTTCACTGGTGGTGGTGTTGTGTTCACTGGTGGTGTTGGTGTGTTCACTGGTGGTGGTGTTGTGTTCACTGGTGGTGGTGGTGTGTTCACTGGTGGTGCTGTTGGTGGTGTTGTGTTCACTGGTGGTGGTGTTGTGTTCACTGGTGGTGTTGTTGTGTTCACTGGTGGTGGTGGTGTGTTCACTGGTGGTGTTGTTGTGTTCACTGGTGGTGGTGGTGTGTTCACTGGTGGTGTTGTTGTGTTCACTGGTGGTGGTGTTGTGTTCACTGGTGGTGGTGTTGTGTTCACTGGTGGTGGTGTTGTGTTCACTGGTGGTGGTGGTGTGTTCACTGGTGGTGGTGTTGTGTTCACTGGTGGTGGTGTTGTGTTCACTGGTGGTGGTGTTGTGTTCACTGGTGGTGTTGTTGTGTTCACTGGTGGTGGTGTTGTGTTCACTGGTGGTGGTGTTGTGTTCACTGGTGGTGTTGTTGTGTTCACTGGTGGTGTTGTTGTGTTCACTGGTGGTGGTGTTGTGTTCACTGGTGGTGGTGGTGTGTTCACTGGTGGTGTTGTTGTGTTCACTGGTGGTGGTGGTGTGTTCACTGGTGGTGTTGTTGTGTTCACTGGTGGTGGTGTTGTGTTCACTGGTGGTGGTGTTGTGTTCACTGGTGGTGGTGTTGTGTTCACTGGTGGTAGTGTTGTGTTCACTGGTGGTGGTGGTGTGTTCACTGGTGGTGTTGTTGTGTTCACTGGTGGTGTTGTTGTGTTCACTGGTGGTGTTGTTGTGTTCACTGGTGGTGTTGTTGTGTTCACTGGTGGTGGTGGTGTGTTCACTGGTGGTGTTGTTGTGTTCACTGGTGGTGTTGTTGTGTTCACTGGTGGTGGTGTTGTGTTCACTGGTGGTGTTGTTGTGTTCACTGGTGGTGGTGGTGTGTTCACTGGTGGTGTTGTTGTGTTCACTGGTGGTGGTGTTGTGTTCACTGGTGGTGGTGTTGTGTTCACTGGTGGTGGTGTTGTGTTCACTGGTGGTGGTGTTGTGTTCACTGGTGGTGTTGTTGTGTTCACTGGTGGTGGTGGTGTGTTCACTGGTGGTGCTGTTGGTGGTGTTGTGTTCACTGGTGGTGGTGGTGTGTTCACTGGTGGTGTTGTTGTGTTCACTGGTGGTGTTGTTGTGTTCACTGGTGGTGGTGTTGTGTTCACTGGTGGTGGTGGTGTGTTCACTGGTGGTGGTGGTGTGTTCACTGGTGGTGTTGTTGTGTTCACTGGTGGTGTTGTTGTGTTCACTGGTGGTGGTGTTGTGTTCACTGGTGGTGTTGTTGTGTTCACTGGTGGTGGTGGTGTGTTCACTGGTGTTGATGTGTTCACTAGTGGTGTTGCGTTCACTGGTGTTGATGTGTTCACTAGAGGTTTTGCGTTCACTGGTGTTGATGTGTTCACTGCGGCAGCGATAGCCCTGAGTCTGCTGTTACGTGCCGTGGCTCGTGTTGCATCCTCATGCACCAAGTTGCAACCTACTGAACTCGCCTGAGACAAGTTCAGGCCCTGCAGAATTTGAAGCATATCCTCCTGGGTCTTCTGGATCGTACATAGGGTATTCTCAAGTTTGTTTGCTTGATTATTAATTCTTGCATAAGTGGGTGATTTTTTATCACGTGGGTAATCATTGCTTCCATATCGGGCGGCATTGTTTTATCTGGACCCAGTAAAGTGTTGGTTGGTGAGTGAGGAGGGGAAGTGGTAGGGTGGGGGGAAGGGAGGGTCGCCTGAGAGGCAGAAGAGCTGGTTGACTGGGAGGTGTTAGGGGGTATGGGTGATGAAGCAGGAATGGTGTTGTTGGGTGGGGTAGGGTTGGGGTTAGTGAGTGAGATAGGGTTGGGGTTAGTGAGTCGGGTAGAGGTAAGTGGGTTTGTGAGAGGAATGGGGTCTGGTTGGGCCTGTTCTGGATGGTCGTGGGTCAATCCACCACTACCCCATGCTATTGTCTGCCTACTGTAGGCTGGACCCTGGTTTGCTGTAGTACTGTTCACGGAGCCACTCCCACCCCTGTTCACTGGTCCACCAGCTGTTTGCGTCGGTGTCCTTCTCAAGCCCTGCCAGGCAGGCTTCTTGCTGCAATACCTGTTCCAGGCATGATGGGGCTGCTAGCAGTTGACACATCTAAGTATTACCCCGCCACCCCCACCCGGTTTAAGCTTGGCCAGACACTGCTTGGTGTCGTGAGAGCCACTGCAACACCAACACCTAATTGGGCGATCACATTGCCACGTTCTGTGATCCCACCGTTGACAGTTGCCGCATAAGGACGGGCTGCCAATATACCTCTCCACTTTGCACGCCCTCATGCCTGGTATTTTAATGACTGGGGGCAGGTCTTCCTTCCACATGGCAATTGCTTGATTTTTGGACAGTCCCCCTGGTCCAGTGTTGCGCTCGACCCAAACAATCTGTTCATAGTCCTTGAGAAATTCCACGTCAACATGAATACTATAGTTCATAATTATAATTTTAGTTTGTATTGTCTGTGGGTTTGCTTCCAACAATTTACCTTCTTTACCTTGATACTCAAGACTGGTCTCTGTGAAGTACTACAGAGCACTGTAACCCTGCACTCGTGCGCTGACATTGCCGCCTACACACCTGCTCTCTATGCGATACTCTGCTCTGTGGGCGCGGGTGGCTTTAATAATCCATCTATACTTCACTGCTGCTGTCAATCCCATTGCAGGAAAGATTAGGGTGTGCCACTCACTGTCTTCGTCTTGTCGTTGTTGTTGTTGTTGTTAATGATGTTGCTGCTGCTGTTGCTGCTCACCCTGTCGCTGTAACCTGTCCCGTTTCATGCTGTTTCTGCCTTGGACTAGTTGGAAGTTAACATCATGATGACCAAACCACACACTAGAATGTGAAGAGACGACGACGTTTCGGTCCGTCCTGGACCATTCTCAAGTCGATTGTGATCGACTTGAGAATGGTCTGGTCATCATACTTTAGCCACGTTATTTACAGGGTCTGGTCATCATACTTTAGTCACGTTATATTGATTCATCGCCTGCAAGTTAACATCATCCTCTGTCGTAGAGTGACCTGTACCATTACTGTTGGAGGGCCCCGGGTTGGGATCCTCACTGGAGGGCCCCGGGTTGGGATCCTCACTGGAGGGCCCCGGGTGGGGATCCTCACTGGAGGGCCCCGGGTGGGGATCCTCACTGGAGGGCCCCGGGTGGGGATCCTCACTGGAGGGCCCCGGGTGGGGATCCTCACTGGAGGGCCCCGGGTGGGGATCTGCACCTGTGCTGCGGCTCATTTCATGTGTTGTTGGATGGTATGTCATCAACACTGCACTCTACCCTGCACACACACACACATGCACATATAGACACTTGCAAGGCACTAGGGGTCACAGTTCTCACATGTAGTGTGCAATATAATACTTAATAATGGATAAAATGCATAAAAATATACACAAAAGAATTAACATGTAATGCAGAACATGTAGCACTAAAGCATCAAGAATTTAAAACAAATTAACTTCCTGTAAATGTGTAAATAAAAAAGCACTGTGGAAAGAATTCAGAATTATTCTGCAATGTTATAGCAACTGCTGTAATTAGTTTATAATAAACTTATAAAGTACTATAAACACAGGTACTGTGTTTATAGTACACAGGGAGGTGGTAATCTTCGGGGTGTTTAAATACCCCGAAATTACCATCTCTTTTAAGGGTCTGAGCGTGGTGCAGTGGGTTAAAGGCGTACCTGTTATGCCAGTTGCTGGAAGGCTTCTGTGCTGGCCAGGGTTCGAGTCTCCTGGTGGGAAAGTGTTCTAAAGTTGTATAACTTCACTTGCGTGTTTAGGCAAGTTGTGCATCAAGCATAGACACAGAGTTCTCCCATATTAACAGGGACTTGATGAAAAACGTAAGTGACCCTCACTTGCTCTAGTTGCCCTTGGGAGGTGGTAACCTTTGGGGTGTTTAAATACCCTGAAATTAACATCTCTTTTAAGGGTCTGAGCGTGGTGCAGTGGGTTAAAGGTGTACCTGTTATGCCAGTTGCTGGAAGGCTTCTGTGCTGGCTAGGGTTCGAGTCTTCTGGTGGTAAAGTGTTCTAAACAACCCAAAAGGATTCGTATCCAGATAGCCAGGAGCACTATGCACTTTGGTATATCTGGTACCTTAACCAATAGACCAGTACGACTCTACAAAAATCTTGGTAGTCGTGAGACAATTTATCCAAGATCCGAGAGCGCTTGATGGTCAACTTGGGCATAGATATTTCATCGAATCACCTCACTTTGTACCTGGTTGATACCTGGTTGATGGGGTTCTGGGAGTTCTTCTACTCCCCAAGCCCGGCCCGAGGCCAGACTTGACTTGTGAGATTTTGGTCCACCAGGCTGTTGTTTGGAGCGGCCCGCAGGCCCACATACCCACCACAGCCTGGTTGGTCGGGCACTCCTTGAAGGAAACAATCTAGTTTCCTTTTGAAGATGTCCACGATTGTTCCTGTAATATTTCTGATGCTCGCTGGTAGGACGTTGAACAACCTTGGGCCTCTGATGTTCATACAGTGTTCTCTGATTGCGTTTTGTACGGCCACGTGAGTAACAAGAATGCGAACAAGCTTGAATTGTCCGCAAGCCAATATGCAACTGAAAAACCAAGTTGTCCACAAAGCGCTCTAGGATCTTGGATAAATAGTCTCAAGACTACCAAGATTTTTGTATGTTGCGAAATTCTGGAATTCAGATCTTTGGATGTTTGCCCAACATAGAACCTATTACAGTCTTTACAAGGTATTTTATAAATGACACAATTATCACTACGATGGTTGTTTCTAACTAATAGTTTACCAACAGTATTTTCGTAATTAAACAATACATGTATATCAAAAAGTTTCAAGGCCTTGACTATATTTTCAAACCCAGAAAAATATGGCAAACATAACACATTCTTTGGGCGAATTTTCTCACTGCATATTTTATTATTATATGTACGACGTGCTTTGCTTCCAAAAAAATCAGTTGATAACAAAGCTTGAGACCAATAAAATCAATATATTTAAACTCTTCACCTAAGAATTCTGGACTAACAACCCGAAGAGCTTTTAGATACATTGAAGAACAAATGGATTTTGTTCACATTGTATCTCTGCCCTGAAAAATAATGAACATAAGATAAATTATTCGTAGGTTTTCTGTAGACACTAAACTTTAGTGAAAAATCTTCCCTATGAATAAGTACATCTAGGAATGGCAAACATTAATCAATTTCAGTCTCCATAGTAAATTTTATAGAGGTGACATGATCATTAAGTTTGGCTACAAATTCGTCTGTGTTTACATCTGTAGGCCATATACACAAAATATCATCAACATATCTAAACCATGGAATGATTCCAGGAGTTATTTTTGAAGCAAATTTCTTTTCGAAGAATTCCATGTACAAGTTTGAAAGCAATGGCGATAAAGGATTCCCCATTGCCATTCCAAAAGTCTGTAAATAATACTCATTATTAA
Organism: Procambarus clarkii; assembly: GCF_040958095.1. Classification (NCBI taxonomy): domain Eukaryota; kingdom Metazoa; phylum Arthropoda; class Malacostraca; order Decapoda; family Cambaridae; genus Procambarus; species Procambarus clarkii. The sequence continues at coordinate 46,152,446 of NC_091177.1, forward strand.
AGGTAAATTTACATTATTTTATGCTCAACTTAACAAGATTGACAACAATATCAGCAGAAAGAGGTAAGACATGATTCATTAATTCATGCGCAAGATAATAAAAAATATCATTAACAGGCATCTTTGTAAATGAAGAACTAACGTCAAAACTGATTAGCTTGACATCAGGAGTGATTGGAACACTATTTAATTTGATAACTAATTCAAGAGAATTGGTCAAATGAGAAGAGGAAATAGTTCCTAACAATGTGGATAAGATTTTGGTAAGCCATTTAGAAAGCTTGTAAGAAATGGATCCCACCGAACTGATGAAAGGCCTCATGGGATAGTTAGGTTTATGAGTCTTGACAAGTCCATAGAGATATGTTAATGAGGCAATAAATTGATTAAGAGCATCTCTATGGTTACTTAACAACTTTCTCAAGCTGCTATTGAAGAACTTGATGATGTCATCAAGAAGGTTTTTCCTGAGTTTACTGTATGTTGAAGAATCTAGGAGGAGATCATACATTTTCGAAATATATTCCTCCTTGTTTAGAATAACAACAGTGCTGTATTCATCAGCCTTTGTTATATGAATGGAAGGGTCGGCTCTTAACTCCTGTAAGCTTTGTCTGAACCTTTCAGGGAAAATTGTTTGTTTGAGGCGTCAACATTGAACCATAAACAATACCTTTAACCAGGTTTAGGATTTGTGGAGAGAGAGAGTTTTCTTTTTCAAGCTGTAACAATGAACTAGCAATCTTAACTGCAGAAGGTTGATTTGAAATGGGAAATGGCATACCATAGCCGCACGCAGTAACCACATTTTCACATATGGACTTGAATGACAAATTCCACATGTTGTTTGGATTGGATTTCTTTGTCCAATCACTATTTTTAATCAGACTTTCTAACTTGCGCTTTAGAATTTTCTGTAACTGATTAATTTTTCTGCGTAGGTCACTGTATATTTCATCCATCAGAAGATTTTTCCAGCTCAAAGGTATGGCATGATGAAAGTTTCTTTTTGCTGCATCTTGGCTTTTTAAAACAAAACGTTCACTTGATCTTGTAACTTCAATGTTTTTTTCAAAATGGTATCACAGAAATCACTGAACGGTTGATCACCTAATTGATGAGACGGTCAGGTAGCAGAAACTTGGGTACAACTGGCTCACTAAGATATTGTTTCAGGAATTTGAGACGGGTGCGAGTGAAGTGTGCTTTCCACTGATAGAGTAGCGAAGATGGTCATGAAGGAAGCAGACTGAGGGAACAGCATAGCGAAACAATGCGTGGTTCTCATTATGTGTGTGTAAATCACGAAAATTAACACGTGATGAAAAATGTGACAGGTCAGACCACGGAGGAAGAATTGAAACAGGAATTTCCTTAAGTACTTTCGTATTTAATAATACATCTTCAGAAGGGTGAGTTACAAGTGCAAAGATTTGAACATATATAGGCAGGAGAGAAGTGAAGTGAAGTGAAGTACAATGATAAAAATATGACTGGGATTGGGAGCGTATGAATAGAAGCAGCATCCTATGAGCCAATAGGCCCACAAATGGATAATAATAGCATAATATAGTAAATATTAACAATGAATTAGTAAGACAAATGTGTATCAATGATCCTACTCAAATCCCCCTTTAACTGATTTATCAAAAATGGATCTTAATTATATAAACCACTCCTAATGTTCAAATTACATCATTTTGTAATCTGTATTAAAGCAGATTCAATTATGTTCCTATTGAAAGTGTTTTACAATTCGTTATTGAAGACACCATCTCCCAATCAATTTGGTGAGAATTTTCTGACAAATAAACAAAAAAATCATTAGATTATTGGCCATGTCTTACAAAGTATATATGTTGCAAAATTCTACATTTCAAACCATTAGATGTTTGCCAAACATAGAATCTATTATAGTCTTTATAAGGTATTTTACAAATGATACAATTATCACTACATATAATCACTACATATCACTACTATAAAATATATATACTAGCTGTACCCGGCCACATGTTGCTGAGCCACACCAAACTTCCCGTCTCTCAGTCCTCCCCTCCATTTCCCCCTCCCCCATCCCCTTGTCCTCCCCACCATTCCTCCCTGCCCCATCCCTTTGTCCTAAGCCACCATCCCCCACTCCAGTGTCCCCTCATCTTTCTAATCATTCCCCACTCCTCCATCACCTCGTCCTCCCTAACATTCCACTCTCCCCCATCCCCTCGTCCTACCCACGATCCCCCACTCCACTGTCCCTTCAGCCTTCCTACCATTCCGCTCTCCCCTATCCCCTCGTCCTCTCCCCCTTCTCCCACTCCCCCGTCCCCCTCGTCCTCTCCCCCCTCTCCCACTCCCCCGTCCCCTCGTCTTCCCCACCATTCCTAACTCCATCGTTCGATGCAGTCTGAAATGACTTGATGTTCCCATCAGAAAATTGGTAACATCAAATGTTCTTATGTTCCCATCACTGAAATGTAAGAAAAATAGTTAACAAACGAAATGAAAAAAAATATACTATACTCACAAAATGAATGGTATGGTAAACAACACAGCTGAATTCCAATGCAACATCACACAAAATCATTAAAATGAAAATAAATCGAAATCTGTAAAATTTCAATTTATCAATGAAATCAGAAGCATTGAAATGGAATCATAACAATATTTATTACAGTGTGTGTTACTATTACGTACAATAGATGGCGCTGTTTTTTTAAAAAGCATGTTTTTATCTGTCACAGGCGTGGCACCTATACTTATACCAAAGAAATGAATGGAATAGTAAACAATACAGCTCAATTACAATGCAATGCCATACAAAATATTTAATGAAAATGAAAATGAATCGAAATCTATGAAAATTTAATTTTATCAGTGCAATCAGAAACATTGGAAAGGAAACGTAACATATTTAGTATAGCATGTGTTGCTCTTACGTGCAGCAGATGGCGCTGGTTTTAAAAACAAAGCATCTTTTTTCCTGTTACATGTGAGGCATGTATATAGTAGGTTATAAAAGCACGTGGCTATTTGAATGCAACGTTGTGTCAAAATTTCAAAGCAATCGATAAAGAGGTTTCGAAGATTTCTCTCACATGACAAACATATGAAAAACACAGTTTTTTTTAATGTTTTTTTCCCATCACAGACGTGACATCTATATAGTATGAATATAAAAATCCGCTCGGATGCAAATGGAACGTTGTGTGAACATTTCAAGGCAATCGGTGAAGAACTTTCGGAAATTAGCGATTTTGAACAAACGAACATTTCCATTTTTATTTATATACACTAGCTGTTCCGGCCAAGCATTGAAGTGTCTCAGCAACGCATGTGCTTTGCTTAGCCACAGCAACCTTCCCCCTGTCCCCCAATCCTCCCCACCATTCCCCCCTACCCTGTCCCCTCGTCCTTCTAACCATTCATCACTCCCCCATCCCCTCATAATCCCCACCATTCCCCCTCCTAACCTGTCCCTTTGTCCTCCCCACCATCCCCCACTCCAGCGTCCCTTCGTCTTCCTTATCATTCCCCACTTCACCATCCCCTCGTCGTCCCTGCCATCCCCCACTCTGCTGTCCCCTCGTCCTCCCTATCATTCCACTCTCCCCCGTCCTCTCATCCTCCCCACAATTCTCCATTCCCCTGTCCCCTCGTCCCCACCATTCCCAACTTTCCCATCCTCTCGTCTTCCCCACCATTCCCCACTCCCTCGTTCGATGCATTCTCAAATGATCTGATGTTCTTATCAGAAAATTGGGAACATCAAATGATCTGATGTTCCCATCACTGAAATATAAGAAAAACAGTTAAAGAAACAAAATTAAAAAAATAAAAAAGTAAACCATATTCACAAAATGAATGGTATGGTAAACAACACAGCTCAATTCCATCGCAACGTCACACAAAATCATTAAAATGAAAATAAATAGAAATCTAGGGAATTTAAATTTATCAATGAAATCAGAAACATTGAATTGGAATCGTAACATATTTAGTACAGTGTGTGTTACGAACGTGACGTCGATATAGTATGTATATAAACCCCCGCTCGGAGGCGAATGGAACGTTGTGTGAAAATTTCAAAACAATCGGTGAAGAATTTTCGAAAATTAACGATTGTGAACAAACGAACATTTACATTATATATATATATATATATATATATATATATATATATATATATATATATATATATATATATATATATATATATATACATATATATATATATATATATATATATATATATATATATATATATATATATATATACATATATATATATATATATATATATATATATATATATATATATATATATATATATATATATATATATATATATCTTCCCGTAAGACTTGGGGGCCTCGGAGTTCGAACAGCAACGCAAATCGCTGTTCCAGCCTTCCTGTCCTCCTTATCAGCATCCGACGACCTTGTGAAGGAAATTCCACCTGCCCACTTACATCAGCTGGCAGGTGTACATGATCCCAATTTTACACGCTGTGCCACAAAGTGGGCCTCTCGTGCAGGCCCATCACCTCAACCACCATCCCCAAAAGCCCACAAGCAATCCAGCTGGGATGGCCCCATTGTAGACCAAGTTGCTGCAGAGTGCCTGGGTGCTGCAACAACACAACACGACATTGCTCGCCTCACAGCAGTAGCAGCCCCACATGCAGGGGATTTCCTGTTAGCAACCCCAATGTCGGCAACTGGCACGCGTCTCACACCACACGCCCTCTGGATTGCTGTGGCCCTTCGCCTTGCTGCCCCAATCCACACCAGATATAGGTGTATTTGCGGCGAGGTGGTGGCTGACAGGTACGGCCACCATGGCCTACTCTGCCAAAGCACAGGGGGATGGCACTCGAGGCACAGTGAAGTTAACAACATCATCAAGAGGAGCCTCACCACAGCTGGATGCCCAGCTGAAAGAGAGCCCCGTTACCTAACGCCCCGTAACTCTGATGCTCTTATTGGTCGCCTGGATGGTATCACAGTGAACCCCTGGAAGAATGGCAAGCAGTTGGTATGGGACTACACGTGCGTATCAACCCTGGCTAACACCAGGGTTGATACCCTGTTGATACTCAGTTTTATGGGCTGTGGAAAAGTTAGTTGAAGAGACAACTAACACAACACCTATACCCCCTATTAGACTATTTTACAGCAACTTCTTTTCCACAGCCCATAAAACGGAGGAAAGGGTCCTGAAAGATATTGTTAGTAGAAACGTTATCCCTACAGACAAAAATCAGAAGACACAACTGACAATTTACTATAAAACCAAAAAAACGGCCAGTCTACTCATGAGAAACTCTCCAGACACAAAGCAGAACGCTTTAAAAGAGACCAATGTCGTCTATGCCTTCAAATGCCCTCTTGGGGACTGTAAGCCTCAAAAACCTCAGTATATAGGCAAGACAACAACATCTCTTTCCAGGCGTTTAACGATGCATAAGCAACAGGGCTCCATTAAGGAACATATAGTCTCTTCCCACAACCAAACCATCACCAGAGAAATCTTAGCAAACAACACAGAAATCATCGATCGATACAGCGATAGCAGGCGGCTTGACATCTGCGAGGCACTACACATCAAGAAGTCAACACCAGCAATCAACAGCCAATTAATGCACAACTATATTCTACCCACTTCAAGGCTCCGCTCCAATATAGAAGCATCAAGAAATATGGGCCAATAAAAATAGGCCTTCTGCAGTTACCTACCTTTAATACCCATTGTTTCGTGTCCTGTCTTGTGTTAAAAGTTTATTTTCACCTCATCCAAAACTATTGTAACATGTCACCTCTCACAAATGTAGGTATAAAAACTCGAAGATGTTTAAGCTCTATTCAGTTAAAGTTGTGTGTGTGTGAGTAAACTAAAGTCTTTGAAAATGTAATAAGTTTTACGAAACGCGCTCAAGTGTCGCGTCAGACTGGAAATAAAAATGAATTTTGGAGAATTGATTTTTGAATTGCCATCAACAGTGAAAAGAAACGTAAGAAAGATCGAGAAAATTCGTGTTAGAATTATTAATCTTACTTTTTCGGTCATATTTAATATACATATATATATATATATATATATATATATATATATATATATATATATATATATATATATATATATATATATATATATATATATATATATATATATCATATATATATATATATATATATATATATATATATATATATATATATATATATATATATATATATATATATATATATCATATATATATATATATATATATATATATATATATATCATATATATATATATATGTCGTACCTAGTAGCCAGAACGCACTTCTCAGCCTACTTTGCAAGGCCCGATTTGCCTAATAAGCCAAGTTTTCATGAATTAATATATTTTCTCAATTTTTTTTCTGATGAAATGATAAAGCTACCCATTTCATTATGTATGAGGTCAATTTTTTTTATTTGAGTTAAAATTAACGTAGATATATGACCGAACCTATCCAACCCCACCTAACCTACCCTAACCTTTCTTTATAGGTTAGGTTAGGTTAGGTAGTCGAAAAAGTTAGGTTAGGTTAGGTTAGGTAGGTTAGGTAGTCGAAAAACAATTAATTCATGGAAACTTGGCTTATTAGGCAAATAGGGCCTTGCATAGTTGGCTGAGAAGTGCGTTCTGGCTACTAGGTACGACATATATATATATATATATATATATATATATATATATATATATATATATATATATATATATATGTCGTACCTAGTAGCCAGAACTCACTTCTCAGCCTACTATTCAAGGCCCGATTTGCCTAATAAGCCAAGTTTTCCTGAATTAATATATTTACTATAATTTTTTTCTTATGAAATGATAAAGCTACCCTTTTCTCTATGTATGAGGTCAATTTTTTTTTATTGGAGTTAAAATTAACGTAGATATATGACCGAACCTAACCAACCCTACCTAACCTAACCTAACCTATATTTATAGGTAAGGTTAGGTTAGGTAGCCAAAAAAAGCTAGGTTAGGTTAGGTTAGGTAGGTTAGGTAGACGAAAAAACATTAATTCATGAAAACTTGGCTTATTAGGCAAATCGGGCCTTGAATAGTAGGCTGAGAAGTGCGTTCTGGCTATTAGGTACGACATATATATATATATATATATATATATATATATATATATATATATATATATGTCGTACCTAGCAGCCAGAACTCACTTCTCAGCCTACTATGCAAGGCCCGATTTGCCTAATAAGCCAAGTTTTCATGAATTAATTGTTTTTCGACTACCTAACCTACCTAACCTAACCTAACATAACTTTTTCGGCTACATAACCCAACCTAACCTATAGAGATAGGTTAGGTTAGGTTAGGTAGGGTTGGTTAGGTTCGGTCATATATCTATGTTAATTTTAACTCAATGAACAAAAATTGACCTCATACATTATGAAATGGGTAGCTTTATCATTTCATAAGAAAAAATTTAGAGAAAATATATTAATTCAGGAAAACTTGGCTTATTAGGCAAATCGGGCCTTGCATAGTAGGCTGAGAAGTGAGTTCTGGCTACTAGGTACGACATATATATATATATATGTCGTACCTAGTAGCCAGAACTCACTTCTCAGCCTACTATGCGAGGCCCGATTTGCCTAATAAGCCAAGTTTTACTGAATTAATATATTTTCTCTAATTTTTTTCTTATGAAATGATAAAGCTACCCATTTCATTATGTATGAGGTCAATTTTTTTTTATTGGAGTTAAAATTAACGTAGATATATGACCGAACCTAACCAACCCTACCTAACCTAACCTAACCTATCTCTATAGGTTAGGTTAGGTTAGGTAGCCGAAAACGTTAGGTTAGGTTAGGTAGGTTAGGTTGTCGAAAAAACATTAATTCATGAAAACTAGGCTTATTAGGCAAATCAGGCCTTGCATAGTAGGCTGAGAAGTGAGTTCTGGCTACTAGGTACGACATATATATATATATATATATATATATATATATATATATATATATATATATATATATATATATATATATATATATATATATATATATATATGTCGTACCTAGTAGCCAGAACTCACTTCTCAGCCTACTATGCATGGCCCGATTTGCCTAACAAGCCAAGTTTTCCTGAATTAATATATTTTCTCTAAATTTTTTCTTATGAAATGATAAAGCTACCCATTTCATAATGTATGAGGTCAATTTTTGTTCATTGAGTTAAAATTAACGTAGATATATGACCGAACCTAACCAACCCTACCTAACCTAACCTAACCTATCTCTATAGGTTAGGTTGGGTTATGTAGCCGAAAAAGTTATGTTAGGTTAGGTTAGGTAGGTTAGGTAGTCGAAAAACAATTAAGTCATGAAAACTTGGCTTATTAGGCAAATCGGGCCTTGCATAGTAGGCTGAGAAGTGAGTTCTGGCTACTAGGTACGACATATATATATATATATATATATATATATATGTCGTACCTAATAGCCAGAACGCACTTCTCAGCCTACTATTCAAGGCCCGATTTGCCTAATAAGCCAAGTTTTCATGAATTAATGTTTTTTCGTCTACCTAACCTACCTAACCTAACCTAACCTAGCTTTTTTTGGCTACCTAACCTAACCTTACCTATAAATATAGGTTAGGTTAGGTTAGGTAGGGTTGGTTAGGTTCGGGCACATATCTACGTTAATTTTAACTCCAATAAAAAAAAATTGACCTCATACATAGAGAAAATGGTTGCTTTATCATTTCATAAGAAAAAAATTATAGTAAATATATTAATTCAGGAAAACTTGGCTTATTAGGCAAATCGGGCCTTGAATAGTAGGCTGAGAAGTGAGTTCTGGCTACTAGGTACGACATATATATATATATATATATATATATATATATATATATATATATATATATATATGGTATATATATATATGGTATATATATTTATATGGTATATATATTTATATATATATATATTTATATTTATATATATATATATATATATATATATATATATATATATATATATATATATATATATATATATATATATATATATATATATATATATATATATATATATATATATATATATATATATATATATATATATATATATATATATATGCAATTGACGATCACAAAACACTGATCATTTTATGCGGAAAATCCACAGAGAAATATGAAATGAGGTGAACGTTTCGGCTTTGTTAAAGCCTTTGTCAACACCAGACTGACTCAGTCTGGTGTTGACAAAGGCTTTAACAAAGCCGAAACGTTCACCTCATTTCATATTTCTCTGTGGATTTTCCGCATATATATATATATATATATGGTGGGTAGAGTAAATAGTTCCGTGATTTGGGTTTTCATGGTAGGTTGTTCTATTCTTATGTGAATTGCTTCAAGAATTTGTAATCTTCTTGCATCTTGGGTTTTGTCTATTATACAGGTATTTTTGTTCAACAATTCTCTTGTTAGGGTGATGTCATGGGCTTGTCTCATGTGATTCCTGGGGGCACCGGATTGAAGATGGCATGTCAAACGCCTCGTCAGCTTTGTCGACGTCATACCTATGTACTTAGATTGAAGGTTACATCCTTCGTGGGGGCAAGTGTACATGTATACAACGCTTGACTGCTGTAGAGGGTTCTCCGTCGGCTTCGGGCTGTTTTTGATAAGGAGTTCGGAAATCTTCTTGGTTTTGTAGAATATTATCAGGTTTCTGTTTTGGTTAGGAGTAATGCTTTTTACTCCTTTACGGATTATTTCTTTCATTATTCTTTCCTCTTTTATGTTCGCTGTGCATGGTTGATTTGTAATATAATTTTATTGGAGGTATTGTGGTTTCTGTTCTAGGTTCTGGATTATACCAACGGTCTAAGTGTCTTCTTATAGCAGCGTTTATTTCCGCGTTGCTATATCCGTTGTTCACCAATACCTGAGTTACTCTTTCAAACTCTCTACTCACGTTGCTCCATTCAGAGCAGTGGGTAAGCGCTCGACGAATATAAGCATTGAGAACACTGGCTTTGTATCTTTGAGGGCACTCACTTCTAAACTTCAGGCATAATCCAATGTTGGTGGGCTTGGTATATACGTTGGTGCTTAAAGAAGTTCCTGTTTTTGTTATTAGTACATCCAAGAATGACAGACTGTTATTTTCACTATTTTCATGTTTAAATCGGAGTACTGACTCTCTCTCTAGATGTCTTTTTAGGTCAATTAGTTCATCTGAGTCTTTTACTATTACGAATATGTCATCTACATAACGGCAATATACAGTTGGTTTTTGTCTGCTACTGAAGACCCTGTCTTCGATGGTTCCCATATAAAAATTAGCAAATAAAACTCTTAAGGGGGAGCCCATTGCTCCCCCTTAGGAGGGGGGGCATGACTTGAGAATGAACCATGGAGCATCACTTGTAAATGAACCATGGAGGTTCGAAACGTTGTGCAAATTGTATAAATAAGTGTAATACATTCTATAGTAATTCACTTCTTTTCTTCACCTTAAAATTACGAAAATGAGTTTTGGAGAACTCCTATTTCAGCTAAGCCCTGATGCTAAGAAAATAGTTAGAGGGATAGAAGCCCTAAACCAGAAAATAATAAATACAGAATATGCGGTAATATTCAATGAAACATGTTTGAAAGAAAACCTGCTGCCAGTATACACCAATATAAACCCACATGACCCAGCAGTCCGCAATACAGAGTTTACCTATAGGTATAGGCAAGAACTCATACGGCATCAACTAAACAAGAAGAAGGAAGCCCTCCAAACCCTTACAGAGCAGGCAGAGCATCTGTTAAACAAATGGACCCAGTACGACATCCCTATCCAACTCAAGCAAACCATCAACAGTGAACTATTTAACCTGAAACAACATAAAACTCGTGTAGAAACAAAGGCACTCCGTAAGTTAACAACCCTTAACGGTGGACAGTTAAAGATCCCTAGTCCTAAACATGGCTACATTAACCTAACTTCTTATGATCTTACCCAGGACCAAAGAGACCTCTTATATCTTGGTCTAAATTGTCAATTCTTATCTAAAAGAAAGATGCATCAAAAACACCTGGAAATTGAAATGCTTCTGGACGACATCCATAAGCTAGAAGACAACAAAAAAGTCATCACCACTGACACACTTCAGGCTGAACTACTAAAAAATTGAGGAACATATTCATCTACAATCTTAACCCCACGACTGAAAGAAGCAGCAGAACAACTAAAAAATCTGAAAGACGTAACAATAAGAAAAGCCGACAAGACAGCACCATATGTGTTGATTCCTACCCAAGAATACATGAACAAAATTAGCGACATCCTTAGTGACGACTCCAAAGTTCAACGAATCATTACAGCAATCAACGCAAAGAAAGGTAGTGTGCATTTCAATAAATTTCAAGGCGACTATGGCTTAGGATATGCCTATGGTAATGTTAAAACACACAAACCAGGTAACCCACTACGCCCTATAATCAGCCAAATACCAACTCCAACCTATCACCTGGGAAAAAGATCTCAATGAACTCCTAACTCCATACACTCCAAGTAAGTTTAGTCTACAATCATCAGCAAGTTTTCTAGAATTAATCAAATCAACTCAGCCCGATGGAATCATTGCTTCCATGGACGTTGAATCCCTTTTTACCAACGTCCCAGTCGACACAACTATAGGAATGATACTGGACAGAGTATACAGAGACGAGAGCACCCCCAAATTAGACATACCCGAGCAACACTTGAAGAGTCTTCTCGAAGCATGTACAAAGGAAGCCCCTTTCATCAGTCCACAAGGAGACATGTATTTACAAATAAACGGAGTAGCAATGAGCTCCCCCTTAGAAGTTTTATTTGCTAAATTTTATATGGGAACCATCGAAGACAGGGTCTTCAGTAGCAGACAGAAACCAACTGTATATTGCCGTTATGTAGATGACATATTCGTAATAGTAAAAGACTCAGATGAACTGATTGACCTAAAAAGACATCTAGAGAGAGAGCCAGTACTCCGATTTACACATGAAAATAGTGAAAATAACAGTCTGACATTCTTGGATGTACTAATAACAAAAACAGGAACCTCTTTAAGCACCAACGTATATACCAAGCCCACCAACATAGGATTATGCCTGAACGGTAGAAGTGAGTGCCCCCAAAGATACAAAGCCAGTGTTCTCAATGCTTATATTCGTCGAGCGCTTACCCACTGCTCTGAATGGAGCAACGTGAGTAGAGAGTTTGAAAGAGTAACTCAGGTATTGGTGAACAACGGATATAGCAACGCGGAAATAAACGCTGCTATAAGAAGACACTTGGACCGTTGGTATAATCCAGCACCTAGAACAGAAACCACACTACCTCCAATAAAATTATATTACAAATCAACCATGCACAGTGAACATAAAAGAGGAAAGAATAATGAAAGAAATAATCCGTAAAGGAGTAAAAAGCATTACTCCTAACCAAAACATAAACCTGATAATATTCTACAAAACCAAGAAGATTTCCGAACTCCTTATCAAAAACAGCCCGAAGCCGACGGAGAACCCTCTACAGCAGTCAAGCGTTGTATACATGTACACTTGCCCCCACGAAAGATGTAACCTTCAATCTAAGTACATAGGTATGACGTCGACCAAGCTGACGAGGCGTTTGACATGCCATCTTCAATCCGGTGCCCCTAGGAATCACATGAGACAAGCCCATGACATCACCCTAACAAGAGAAATGATGAACAAAAATACCTGTATAATAGACAAAACCCAAGATACAAGAAGATTACAAATTCTTGAAGCAATTCACATAAGAATAGAACAACCTACCATGAACACCCAAATCACGGAACTATTTACTCTACCCACCATGAGAGTAAGGACAAGACAAGAACATAACGATGCCAACACAGAAGACAATGTCCAACATAACAGGCCAATTACACTTGATTAATCTTTGTATGTTGATAGAAGCTGCCTCGTATGGGCCAATAAGCCTTCTGCAGTTACCTCTATTCTTATGTTTGTTCTTTATATATATATATATATATATATATATATATATATATATATATATATATATATATATATATATATATATATATATATATATATATATATATATATATATATATATATATATTAAGTATATATATATATATATATATATATATATATATATTAAGTAATATGTAAGTTATTTGGATTCAGGTTTGGGTGGAAACATTTGCGGGTTTGCCGATGATGCAAGGTCGGTAGTGAGGGTGACACCAAATTCACTAGCACAACGAGTTAATGTGGGGACTATAATGTGGGGACTATATATATATATATATATATTGTCCCCACATTGGCACACTGGTGCCAATGTGGGGACCCATAGCCTCGGAGAAGAAAATAAAAAGTATTCAGAGGAGACCTTGCGGTTTCTCACTGAACACTAATATTATCTTCTCCTACCACCCCCATTCTTTTGTATGTACACATATATATTTACTTTATTTGAACTTTGTTACAAAAAAGGGAGTTACATATGGGTTACAAAGATGGTTGTCATAGGTTGTCGAGTTCCTCCAGCTCCTCAGATGGCGGGCAGGAACCCTGGATGCAGTGCGCATTTCCCCTCTGTATCGCCACACTGAGGCGCTGGAAAAGAAAGCTTGCAGCTCTCGGGTCCCTTGTTGTTTCAATGAGCCTAGAACCCAGTTCCTTCAAAAAACTGGTAGCACTTTTACCCCAGGCGCCGAGCGTCTCAGAAGCAATGGGGACAAAATTGTAGTGGTGATCCAGTTCTCTATACTTACGGGATTTGGCTGCTTCCCTGTGGGTGGCAGCGCCACCTGGTTGTGCAACACTGAGGTTAATGTAGGTGTTAGCCAGGGTTGATACGCACGTGTAGTCCCATACCAACTGCTTGCCATTCTTCCAGGGGTTCACTGTGATACCATCCGGGCGACCAATAAGAGCATCAGAGTTACGGGGCGTTAGGTAACGGGGCTCTCTTTCAGCTGGGCATCCAGCTGTGGTGAGGCTCCTCTTGATGATGTCGTTAACTTCACTGTGCCTCGAGTGCCATCCCCCTGTGCTTTGGCAGAGTAGGCCATGGTGGCCGTACCTGTCAGCCACCACCTCGCCGCAAATACACCTATATCTGGTGTGGATTGGGGCAGCAAGGCGGAGGGCCACAGCAATTCGGAGGGCGTGTGGTGTGAGACGCGTGCCAGTTGCCGACATTGGGGTTGGTAACAGGAAATCCCCTGCATGTGGTGCTGCTACTGCTGTGAGGCGAGCAATGTCGTGTTGTGTTGTTGCAGCACCCAGGCACTCTGCAGCAACTTGGTCTACAATGGGACCATCCCAGCTGGATTGCTTGTGGGATTTTGGGGATGGTGGTTGAGGTGATTGGCCTGCACGAGAGGCCCACTCTGTGGCACAGCGTGTAAAATTGGGATCATGTACACCTGCCAGCTGATGTAAGTGGGCAGGTAGAATTTCCTTCACAAGGTCGTCGGATGCTGATAAGGAGGACAGGAAGGCTGGAACAGCGATTTGCGTTGCTGTTCGAACTCCGAGGCCCCCAAGTCTTACGGGAAGAGAGGCTTGTTTCCACTGTAGGTCATCGAGAGAGAGGTTAAGGGCTTTTTCTAGCATTGATTTCAGTAACCGGTCATACTCACTTAGTTTTTGGCTACTGTAAGATGGTGAACACCTCAGAAAGTAGGTTAACCTGGGGAGGGACAGACATCTGGTGATGAGGTAGAGTGCATCATGAGCATCAATATCCTCAATCCTCCCATCCATCCTCTTAAGGTCGGCGATTTTCTTATCAAGGACCTCATCGATGGCTTTCAACCCCAGGGGAGCTCCTAGGAGTGTGCTGTCTTCAGGTTTAGTTTTATGGATATTTGGCAGAAGACCCTCTATTCTCTCTACGATGCCCTGGTTGGAACATATTATTTCACATTTAGAAGGGTTCAGGGTGAGGCCTAAAACTGCACCTTGCTCCTGGATTTTTCTGATGTCCTCCAGGAGGGAGTCTTGGGAACCAGCTAGGGTACCATCATCCAAGAACCAGATGTTAAGCTCGCTGGACAGGACCTCTGTGACTTGTTTGATGACTAAGCAGAAAAGGAGAGGAGCGAGGGGGTCACCCTGTTGGACGCCTTCTCGCGAGTCAATTTCATGTTCGCCAAAAAGTAGCTTAAGATCCATACAGTAGCATGAATGTACAAAAGGGTAGAGGGAAGGGAAATGACTATGAACCGCACGGAGTACAGCATCCCTCCGCACCAAATTGAAGGCATTTTTGAAATCTAGCTTGATAAGGGCCTTTTCGTCTGTGATGTTGGCGATGAAGGCTCGAGCTGCATGGGCTGCCGCCTCACACCCCTGTGGAATGCCAAACCCGAGCTGTTTTGGCTTCAGCATGTTGGCCGCTGCATCACTAACTGTTCTTGCAGCTGCCTTTGCGACGAGACGCCGGAGAGAATTGCCCACAGCTATTGGCCTGATCCCTCCATCCTTTTTCTTTAGAGCACAGAGAGATGCTCCAAAAAAGATAGGTCTTATGGACGCTGGTATGTTGCCAGCTAGACATGTGTTGGTGAATCTGGTTAGTTCCACCAAGAGGTTCTTTGCAATGTCACCCAGTGCAGGGTTGAGCATTTGCTTGAGGTGGTTGGGTTTTAGTCCTGTGAACCCACCTACTGATCCTGTAGGGAAGGACATGGCTGCTTTATGGACCACAGATTCAGCCACCCAGAGAGGTTCTGCTCCGGTAGCCCCCACTTGTACAATGTCGTCCTCACGCGGAGCCCTGGGTGGGTGTTTCTCCCTTAGGGCTTGAGCTGTTGCGGCATCTCTGTCGGCAATTGAGTCCTCACTGGTGATATATATATATATATATATATAATATATATATTATATATATATATATATATATATATATATAATATATATATATATATATATTATATATATATAATATATATATATATATATATATATATATATATATATATATATATATATATATATATATTTATATATATATATATATATATATATATATATATATATATATATATATATATATATATATATATATATATGCGTTGCTTCTGGGAGTATGGGTTCGAGTCACTTCTGGGGTGTGAGTTTTCAGTTGCATATTGTCCTGGGGACCATTCAGGCTTGTTCGCATTTGTGTTCCTCACGTGTGCCCCAAAGAATGAGGTGATTTGGTAAAATGCTATGCCCAAGATTACTATCCGAGTGCCGGCGGTGGGGTGGTTCAAATAGCCTCGGCTATCACCTCATTATGTCCGGTCGTGATGGTCAAGTGGATTAAGGCGTCTTGTACATACCAGTTGCGTTGCTTCTGGGAGTATGGGTTCGAGTCACTTCTGGGGTGGGAGTTTTCAGTTATATATATATATATATATATATATATATATATATATATATATATATATATATATATATATATATATATATATATATATAACTGAAAACTCCCACCCCAGAAGTGACTCGAACCCATACTCCCAGAAGCAACGCAACTGGTATGTACAAGACGCCTTAATCCACTTGACCATCACGACCGGACATAATGAGGTGATAGCCGAGGCTATTTGAACCACCCCACCGCCGGCACTCGGATAGTAATCTTGGGCATAGCATTTTACCAAATCACCTCATTCTTTGGGGCACACGTGAGGAACACAAATGCGAACAAGCCTGAATGGTCCCCAGGACAATATGCAACTGAAAACTCACACCCCAGAAGTGACTCGAACCCATACTCCCAGAAGCAACGCAACTGGTATGTACAAGACGCCTTAATCCACTTGACCATCACGACCGGACATAATGAGGTGATAGCCGAGGCTATTTGAACCACCCCACCGCCGGCACTCGGAGAGTAATCTTGGGCATAGCATTTTACCAAATCACCTCATTCTTTGGGGCACACGTGAGGAACACAAATGCGAACAAGCCTGAATGGTCCCCAGGACAATATGCAACTGAAAACTCACACCCCAGAAGTGACTCGAACCCATACTCCCAGAAGCAACGCAACTGGTATGTACAAGACGCCTTAATCCACTTGACCATCACGACCGGACATAATGAGGTGATAGCCGAGGCTATTTGAACCACCCCACCGCCGGCACTCGGATAGTAATCTTGGGCATAGCATTTTACCAAATCACCTCATTCTTTGGGGCACACGTGAGGAACACAAATGCGAACAAGCCTGAATGGTCCCCAGGACAATATGCAACTGAAAACTCACACCCCAGAAGTGACTCGAACCCATACTCCCAGAAGCAACGCAACTGGTATGTACAAGACGCCTTAATCCACTTGACCATCACGACCGGACATAATGAGGTGATAGCCGAGGCTATTTGAACCACCCCACCGCCGGCACTCGGAGAGTAATCTTGGGCATAGCATTTTACCAAATCACCTCATTCTTTGGGGCACACGTGAGGAACACAAATGCGAACAAGCCTGAATGGTCCCCAGGACAATATGCAACTGAAAACTCACACCCCAGAAGTGACTCGAACCCATACTCCCAGAAGCAACGCAACTGGTATGTACAAGACGCCTTAATCCACTTGACCATCACGACCGGACATAATGAGGTGATAGCCGAGGCTATTTGAACCACCCCACCGCCGGCACTCGGATAGTAATCTTGGGCATAGCATTTTACCAAATCACCTCATTCTTTGGGGCACACGTGAGGAACACAAATGCGAACAAGCCTGAATGGTCCCCAGGACAATATGCAACTGAAAACTCACACCCCAGAAGTGACTCGAACCCATACTCCCAGAAGCAACGCAACTGGTATGTACAAGACGCCTTAATCCACTTGACCATCACGACCGGACATAATGAGGTGATAGCCGAGGCTATTTGAACCACCCCACTGCCGGCACTCGGATAGTAATCTTGGGCATAGCATTTTACCAAATCACCTCATTCTTTGGGGCACACGTGAGGAACACAAATGCGAACAAGCCTGAATGGTCCCCAGGACAATATGCAACTGAAAACTCACACCCCAGAAGTGACTCGAACCCATACTCCCAGAAGCAACGCAACTGGTATGTTGCGTTGAGGGTGTGAGTTTTCAGTTGCATATTGTCCTGGGGACCATTCAGGCTTGTTCGCATTTGTGTTCCTCACGTGTGCCCCAAAGAATGAGGTGATTTGGTAAAATGCTATGCCCAAGATTACTATCCGAGTGCCGGCGGTGGGGTGGTTCAAATAGCCTCGGCTATCACCTCATTATGTCCGGTCGTGATGGTCAAGTGGATTAAGGCGTCTTGTACATACCAGTTGCGTTGCTTCTGGGAGTATGGGTTCGAGTCACTTCTGGGGTGTGAGTTTTCAGTTGCATATTGTCCTGGGGACCATTCAGGCTTGTTCGCATTTGTGTTCCTCACGTGTGCCCCAAAGAATGAGGTGATTTGGTAAAATGCTATGCCCAAGATTACTATCCGAGTGCCGGCGGTGGGGTGGTTCAAATAGCCTCGGCTATCACCTCATTATGTCCGGTCGTGATGGTCAAGTGGATTAAGGCGTCTTGTACATACCAGTTGCGTTGCTTCTGGGAGTATGGGTTCGAGTCACTTCTGGGGTGTGAGTTTTCAGTTGCATATTGTCCTGGGGACCATTCAGGCTTGTTCGCATTTGTGTTCCTCACGTGTGCCCCAAAGAATGAGGTGATTTGGTTTGGCCCAAGATTACTATCCGAGTGCCGGCGGTGGGGTGGTTCAAATAGCCTCGGCTATCACCTCATTATGTCCGGTCGTGATGGTCAAGTGGATTAAGGCGTCTTGTACATACCAGTTGCGTTGCTTCTGGGAGTATGGGTTCGAGTCACTTCTGGGGTGTGAGTTTTCAGTTGCATATTGTCCTGGGGACCATTCAGGCTTGTTCGCATATATATATATATATATATATATATATATATATATATATATATATATATGAATTTTCTCAATCTTTCGTACATTACGCTTCACTGTTGGAGGTAAATCAAAAATCACTTCTCCAAAATTCATTTTTATTTCTAGTCTGACGCGACACGGGCGCGTTTCGTAAAACTTATTACATTTTCAAAGACTTCACAAATACACAACTGATTAGAACTTGCGTTTCTCTGATTTTATATCTACATTTGAGTGAGGTGGGAAGGGTGATGTGGCATTAACACAAGACAGAACAATAGGGGATATTAATAGGGTATTAAAAGTATCAACACAAGACAGAACAGAAACAATGGGTATTGAATAGAAGTGTTTGTAGAAAGCCTATTGGTCCATATTTCTTGATGCTTCTATATTGGAGCGGAGTCTTGAGGTGGGTAGAATATAGTTGTGCAATAATTGGCTGTTGATTGCTGGTGTTGACTTCTTGATGTGTAGTGCCTCGCAAACGTCAAGCCGCCTGCTATCGCTGTATCTATCGATGATTTCTGTGTTGTTTACTAGGATTTCTCTGGCGATGGTTTGGTTATGGGAAGAGATCCTAGTAAACAACACAGAAATCATCGATAGATACAGCGATAGCAGGCGGCTTGACGTTTGCGAGGCACTACACATCAAGAAGTCAACACCAGCAATCAACAGCCAATTATTGCACAACTATATTCTACCCACCTCAAGACTCCGCTCCAATATAGAAGCATCAAGAAATATGGACCAATAGGCTTTCTACAAACACTTCTATTCAATACCCATTGTTTCTGTTCTGTCTTGTGTTGATACTTTTAATACCCTATTAATATCCCCTATTGTTCTGTCTTGTGTTAATGCCACATCACCCTTCCCACCTCACTCAAATGTAGATATAAAATCAGAGAAACGTAAGTTCTAATCAGTTGTGTATTTGTGAAGTCTTTGAAAATGTAATAAGTTTTACGAAACGCGCCCGTGTCGCGTCAGACTAGAAATAAAAATGAATTTTGGAGAAGTGATTTTTGATTTACCTCCAACAGTGAAGCGTAATGTACGAAAGATTGAGAAAATTCGTGTTAGAATTATTAATCTTACTTTTTCGGTCATATTTAATAATATATGTCTACAGGAAAGACTGCTACCAAAATATACTATATATATATATATATATATATATATATATATATATATATATATATATATATATATATATATATATATATATATATATATATATTATGCCAGTTGCTGGAAGGCTTCTGTGCTGGCTAGGGTTCGAGTCTCCTGGTGGGAAAGTGTTCTAAAGTTATATATATATAATATATATATATATATATATATATATATATATATATATATATATATATATATATATATATATATATATATATATATATATATATATATATATACAAAACAAAATACATACATCCCATGAAGAAGATACACTCAAAACACATGTGATTACACATCCTCCAATTTCATTTGGGAATAATTAAAGTTGGTATCTACCAGAAACTTTCGATCAGACGAACGCAAGACCCTTGTCGATAACAGAGTACATGATACAGAACACAGTTGATGGTAAATATTCCAGAAATGAATCTGAGCAAAAAAGTGTTAGACAATCTATTTGCTTTATACATTCTCGTAGAGCAACAATTGCGTCAAAGGTCTTATCTCTTCTCCTCTCTCACTCAACTTTCAACCGGTTAGCCTCTCCTGATTACCTTTAATGTGCCTCTAAGCTCTTAGAGTTAACGTTGTTGCTGTTGTTTTAGATTTAGCTACTCAGAACGAAATATCCATGTAGCATGGACTATGGTGAGCCCATAATTGAGTTCGATTATTCGCGATAACCTTGTTACTGTGATATTTGGGTCAAAGTTTCAAATAGAGGTGGGGATTCCTCCTTTTTTCCCTGTTTCTTTTTCGCTTCTGTTTAAGTGCTCTGGTTTTAGTCTTGTTTTATTAACATTATCATGGTGGCGGATGTAGATGCAGAAAGCTCAATAGTGAGTCCCATTCTTCAACGGCTTTTCTAATCATTGTAGTCGCATTGGAATGTGCATCTAATGCAGCTGCTGTCGTTGGATTAATGTTGAGTTTGATGAGCAGGGCTTTGTTGTAATCCACAAGTCAGTAAGGATTATTAGCTAGAGGATCATTACTACAACACTTAACGAATGAGGATTGGAAGTACATGTTAAGTATACAAACTATTGTCACACATCCAAGAAAGGTCAAGGGATTAAGCCGGCAGCTGCTTAGCCAAACTAATAATTCCTAGAAAGAGGACTCAGGCTTCTAGGAACAAGGTTACCGCTTCTAGGGACTAAGTAGTACAATAGTGACTCCTCTGCTTCTGTTCCTCTGATATGACTCTTTAACTATTGGGTATATTACCTCCCGGCAGCACTTGTAACCAAAAGAACGTCTCAGGCTTCCTTTATCAAGTTTTTCTCATGATCCACCTCACAGCTTTTGTCCCACAACCACACCTAAGAACATAACATAAGAACATAAGAACAAAGGTAACTGCAGAAGGCCTATTGGCCCATTCGAGGCAGCTCCTATTCTATACCTCGCCAGTCTTGTCCCATAACCCCATCTCACCTCTCCTGTCCCACATCCCTTCCTCATCATATCCATCCCCTCATCATATCCATCCCCTCATCATATCCATCCCCTCATCATATCCATCCCCTCATCATATCCATCCATCCCCAAACCCAACTTTACCATTGCTATTCCCCACCCCACCTAACTGCTTCTGTTCCATAACGTCATATCATCACCACATCTGTTCCCACATTTACTCCCATAACCTTTCAATTTTGGAAATTACCAGACGTATTATGGCCCTCACAAAGCCCAACGTCTTCTGACCCATCAACCCCCACTCATAAGAACATAAGAACAAAGGTAACTGCAGAAGGCCTATTGGCCCATACAAGGCAGCTCCTATTCTATAACCACCCAATCCCACTCATATACATGTCCAACCCGCGCTTGAAACAATCGAGGGACACCACCTCCACCACGTTACGCGGCAATTGGTTCCACAAATCAACAAAACTGTTACTGAACCAGTATTTACCCAAGTCTTTCCTAAATCTAAACTTATCCAATTTATACCCATTGTTTCGTGTTCTGTCTTGTGTTGATATTTTTAATACCCTATTAATATCCCCCCTGTTATGTCCATTCATCCACTTGTAAACCTCTATCATGTCACCCCTAACTCTTCGCCTTTCCAGTGAATGCAACTTAAGCTTTGTTAATCTTTCTTCATATGAAAGATTTCTAATTTGGGGAATTACCTTAGTCATCCTACATTGGACACATTCAAGTGAATTTATATCCATTCTATAATACGGCGACCAAAACTGAACTGCATAATCTAAATGGGGCCTAACCAGAGCAAGATATAGCTTAAGAACCACACCAGGTGTCTTGTTACTAACGCTTCGATTAATAAATCCCAGTGTCCTATTCGCCTTATTACGAACATTCATGCATTGATCCTTTTGTTTTAAATTTTTACTAATCATAACTCCCAGATCCCTTTCACAATCCGACTTCGCAATCTCAACACCATCTAGCTCGTATCTTGTAACTCTATCATCATTACCTAGCCTCAGAACTTTACATTTATCAGCATTAAACTGCATTTGCCAATCCTTTGACCATTTCAAAACCCTATCTAGATCAACTTGAAGTGATAGTGAGTCCTCCTCCGAATTAATTTCCCTACCGATTTTCGTATAATCGGCAAATTTGCAAATGTTGCTACTCAAACCTGAATCTAAATCATTTATATATATTATAAACAACAGAGGTCCCAGGACAGAGCCCTGAGGTACTCCACTAACAACATTATCCCACTCTGACTTAACCCCATTTATACTAACTCTCTGTTTCCTTTGGAATAGCCATGCCCTAATCCAAGTTAATATAGCACCCCCAATACCATGAGCTTCTATTTTTTTAATTAGTCTTTCATGTGGCACTGTATCAAAAGCTTTGCTAAAGTCAAGGTACACAACATCACAATCCTTACCACTATTAACTGCCTCAACCATGCTGGAATAAAAAGTTAGCAAATTTGTTAAACATGAACGGCCATTTGTAAAACCATGTTGCGACTCATTTATTAATTTATGTTTTTCAAGATGGAGACGAATTGTATTTGCAATTATTGATTCAAGTAACTTTCCCACAATAGACGTTAGGCTAATTGGCCGATAGTTTGACGCAAGTGATCTATCTCCTTTCTTAAAAATTGGTACCACATTACCCACCTTCCATGACTCTGGCACTCTGCCTGACTCTATTGATTTATTAAATATGGTAGACAGTGGCTCGGAAAGCTCCTCTTTGCATTCTTTAAGCACCCTGGCAAATACTTCATCCGGCCCTGGGGATTTGTTTGGTTTTAGTTTTTCTAATTGTTTAATTACATCCTCCCATGTAACTGCTAAACTAGTCAACCTGTCCTCATCCCCACCCACATAGACTTGTTCGGCTGAAGGCATATTGTTAAGTTCTTCTTTAGTAAATACAGATATAAAATATTTGTTAAAAATACTAGTCATCTCCTTGTCATTATCCGTTATTTGACCTGTCTCAGATTTTAATGGACCTATCCTTTCCCTAGTCTTAGTTCGATATAACTGAAAAAACCCTTTAGGATTTAAGAACATAAGAACAAAGGTAACTGCAGAAGGCCTATTGGCCCATACGAGGCAGCTCCTATTCTATAACCACCCAATCCCACTCATATACTTGTCCAACCCGTGCTTGAAACAATCGAGGGACCCCACCTCCACAATGTTACGCGGCAATTGGTTCCACAAATCAACAACCCTGTTACTGAACCAGTATTTACCCAAGTCTTTCCTAAATCTAAACTTATCCAATTTATATCCATTGTTTCGTGTTCTGTCCTGTGTTGATACTTTTAATACCCTATTAATATCCCCCCGGTTATGTCCATTTATCCACTTGTAAACCTCTATCATGTCACCCCTAACTCTTCGCCTTTCCAGTGAATGCAACTTAAGCTTTGTTAATCTTTCTTCATATGAAAGATTTCTAATTTGGGGAATTAACTTAGTCATCCTACGCTGGACACGTTCAAGTGAATTTATATCCATTCTATAATATGGCGACCAAAACTGAACTGTATAATCTAAATGGGGCCTAACTAGAGCAAGATATAGCTTGAGAACCACACCAGGTGTCTTGTTACTAACGCTGCGATTAATAAATCCAAGTGTCCGATTTGCCTTATTACGAACATTTATGCATTGATCCTTTTGTTTTAAATTCTTACTAATCATAACTCCCAGATCCCTTTCGCAATCCGACTTCGCAATCACAACACCATCTAGCTCGTATCTTGTAACTCTATCATCATTACCTAACCTCAGAACTTTACATTTATCAGCATTAAACTGCATCTGCCAATCCTTTGACCATTTCAAAACCCTATCTAGATCAACTTGAAGTGATAGTGAGTCCTCCTCCGAATTAATTTCCCTACCGATTTTCGTATCATCGGCAAATTTGCAAATGTTGCTACTCAAACCTGAATCTAAATCATTTATATATATTATAAACAACAGAGGTCCCAGGACAGAGCCTTGAGGCACTCCACTTACAACATTTTCCCACTCTGACTTGATTCCATTTATACTAACTCTCTGTTTCCTTTGGTATAGCCATGCCCTAATCCAGCTTAATATAGCACCCCCAATACCATGAGACTCTATTTTTTTAATCAGTCTTTCATGTGGCACTGTATCAAAAGCTTTGCTAAAGTCAAGGTATACAACATCGCAATCCTTACCACTATCAACTGCCTCAACAATGCTAGAATAAAAAGATAACAAATTTGTTAAACATGAACGGCCATTTATAAAACCATGTTGCGACTCAATTATTAATTTATGTTTTTCAAGATGAAGACGAATTTTATTTGCTATTATAGATTCGAGTAACTTTCCCACAATAGACGTTAGGCTAATTGGTCGATAGTTAGACGCAAGTGATCTATCTCCTTTCTTAAAAACTGGTATCACATTAGCAACTTTCCAAAACTCTGGCACTCTGCCTGACTCTATTGATTTATTAAATATGGTTGACAGTGGGTCACAAAGCTCCTCTTTGCACTTTGCAAAGCTCCTCTTTGCACTTTGCACAAAGCTCCACATTTGACTTTGCTTGCTCTGCTATGCGAACTTCATAGTTTCTTTTTGCTTTCCTAATCTCTTTTTTAACATTTCTAACCAGTTGTATGAATTGCTGTTCTAACCTGACTTCCCCATTCTTAATCCTTTTGTACCAAGCTCTCTTTTTACCTATAAGGTTCTTTAAATTATTTGTTATCCACTTTGGGTCATTAGTATTCGACCTATTCAATTTGTATGGTATACTACGTTCCTGTGCTTTGTTTAGAATATTCTTAAATAAGTTATATATTAAATCCACATCGAAATCCCCTTTTACGTCACCTATCGCTGGGTTCATGTCTCGCTCTAAGACCGGCTCACACCCCATACCCAATAGTTTCCAATCTATTTGACCCAAAAAATTTCTTAGGCTATTAAAATCAGCTTTTCGAAAATCTGGCACTTTAACAGAATTTTCTCCTACAGGTCTATTCCATTCTATGCTAAATCTGATTACTTTGTGATCACTATTCCCTAGCTCACTCCCTATTTTGATGTCATTAATTTGTGTTTCCCTGTTAGTTAACACTAAATCTAAAATATTATTTTCCCGTGTTGGTTCCTTAATGTGTTGCGTAAGAAAGCAATCGTCAATTAATTCTAGAAAATCTTCTGCTTCACTATTGCCTGTTTTGTTCTCCCAGTTTATTCCACTAAAATTAAAGTCGCCCATGACATAAATACTGTTAGATCTAGATGCTCTAGATATTTCATTCCATAGATGCTTTGCTTCCATTCTGTCTAAATTTGGTGGCCTATATATAACTCCTATTATAATATTATTTGCTTTTTCGTTTAATTCTATCCAAATAGTTTCTGTGTGTGGCTCAGTTTTGATTCCCTCTTTGAGACTACATTTCAAATTGTCCCTAACTTATATGGCTACTCCCCCTCCTCATCTAATATATCTATCTGTGTGAAATAGTTTAAATCCATTTATCTGATATTCAGCTAATAGTTCTCTATTTTCTACGTTCATCCACGTTTTGGTAAGTGCAATAATATCTATTTTTTCTGTGCAGACAAGAGCATTTAATTCATTAATTTTATTTCTTAGACTTCTACTGTTAGTGTAATATATCCTAAGTGAATTGTTATTTTAAGGCCCTTTTCTTTCCCTGATCATTTTGCCAATTCTTTTCTCCCACGAACACATACTTTTATTACCTCCTTCCTCCAAATCAATTCCCATACCACTATCTACTAACAGTTTAAACCCAAACAAACACCTCTAACCACTGGTTCTAACGAGTTCGCAACAGCAACAACCCCAGCCCTCGATAGATGCACCCCATCACGAGCATACATTTAATTTCTTCCATAGAAGCGTTCCCAGTTGTCTATGAAAGATATTGCATTTGATTTGCAATATCTTTCCAGCCGGCAATTGACACCAAGTGCCCTCGACATCCATTCATTTCCCACTCCCTTTCTTGGAAGAATGCCACATATGATCGGGATTCCTCCCTTGCTCCTAACTAATTCAATGGCTGTCCTAAATCTCTGTATTAGTTCCTCACTCCTAACTCGCCCAACATCATTACCCCATGCACTAATACAAATAATGGGTTTGTTCCCATTTCCCGTCATAATATCATTCATGTTTTCTACAATATCACCAATTCCAGCTCCCGGATAGCAAACCCTTAATCTGTTCTCCCTATCTCTGGCACAAAACGTTCTGTCTAAATACCTCACCTGGGAATCTCCCACAACCAAAATTCGCTTCGGTACTGCCCTAACTTTCTGAGCAGCCTGAGGGGCCTGGGCTCCGCCGTTCCTCACTGATTTCCTCGCTGCAGGCGCACTACAGCACTCGTCCTCCAACACGGCAAATGAATTTGCCGTCTTTATGGCGTCTGTAGGCGGCCTTGTCAAGGTCTTCTTGAGACCCCTGTCTTTCACTACTCTCCACGATGAGGTCTCGTCAACACTGGTCTCCTCCTTCGTTTCCTCTCGAAGTCTCAGCCGTCGCACCTCCTCCCGCAGGGAATCCATCTCTGCTCTCAGAGCTCCAACCAAACTCACCAAATCATTAACTAATCCTTCCATTATTGCAATAATAATGTTACTCCAGAGCTCCAGCTAACACAACCTCTCACTGTGACAGCACCTGACTGACTGACTGCACTCCTTCAACCTCCACTACACCTCAGCTACACTTTCGTTTCATTCCCTCCATATATTGATATTACGTCTAACCCACCCCCACAGTTTACGACCAATTCCTTGTCAGCAGACCTGATGTAAAGACATACTCTGATAAAGAATTGGCTGCTGGAACTTGAATGGTCATTAATGCACGTGACCGAAGCCAACAATAAAATAATCGTTTTTATAAGCCTCTGATGAAAGGAGGAGTATCATGTAAACTTCTAAATTCTAAACATGGAGTAATAACATCTTTTTGGCTGTCACATGTATAAATGCCACCTCAGGCCTACTCTCGTGTAAATACTTCATCAGAACCATCACGTGTGTAAATACTTCATCAGAACCATCACGTGTGTAAATACTTCATCAGAACCATCATGTGTGTAAATACTTCATCAGAACCATCACATGTGTAAATACTTCATCAGAACCATCACATGTGTAAATACTTCATCAGAACCTTCATGTGTGTAAATACTTCATCAGAACCATCACATGTGTAAATACTTCATCAGAACCATCACATGTGTAAATGCTTCATCAGAACCCTCACGTGTGTAAATAATTCATCAGAACTATCATGTGTGTAAATAATTCATCAGAACCATCACATGTGTAAATGCTTCATCAGAACCCTCACGTGTGTAAATAATTCATCAGAACTATCATGTGTGTAAATAATTCATCAAAACCATCATGAGTGTAAATACTTCATCAGAACCGTCATGTGTGTAAATACTTCAGCAGAAAAATCCCGTGTGTAAATACTTCATCAGAACCCTCACGTGTGTAAATAATTCATCAGAACCATCATGTGTGTAAATAGATCATCTTGTGTAAACAATTCATAATAGACGTTTCTCTCACCTGCAGAAGCATTACAGGCCCTCGGTGTCGTTACAATGACCGGGCCTAATCATCCTAAACTACAAATCTATGTAAAATGAAAAGAATGCTACGATATCTTCAAAGTGATCAACACCCAACTACTGCTTCAGGTGTCATCCCTCCCTCAATGTAACCACCATGAGAAAGCGTCTTCAGTTTCACTTCAGTGACCCACTTGGGCCTGCATAATTGCCGAGCACCAATCACAACCCCCCATCAGCCGTGACTTGGGGATGCTGGTACTCACCTGGGCGGCCACCTGCCCCTTCTTGAGCCTGGGCAGGTCAGTGTGGGAGAAGGGGGAGCTCATCCACGGGGCCTCCTGCGTGAGGTCCCGGGAGAGGTTGAAGGAATGCAGCTTGTTGTGGAGGAACATACGAACGTTCCACGCCATGTCGTTGTGCCTGGAAGACATTCACGGGCCCTTGGATGAGTCAAATAGCAACATGGTTCATGGGTTTCTGACTAACAAGTGTTTGAATATTAGTATAGAATTTGTTTATGATGAGTAAGCTAATGATTGAGATTTTTCGGGAACAATATTACAGACACGTGAGGCATCATTAAGATTAGATAATTTAGTCATAAACGAGAATACTCACTCACCGACAAAAAGAGTGATGCCTTTAAACGAGATAAATCAACGAACTAGACGACAGCATAAGAAATATATTGCAATTTTCTAAATAGAACTATGACTTAAAATATTATGAAGCATTGCAAGCAATTTCATGTATTCTCCATACTCTGTGGGTACACATGAACACCCGACTCTGTGGGTACACACGGGGCACCCGACTCTGTGGGTACACATGAACACCCGACTCTGTGGGTACACATGAACACCCGACTCTGTGGGTACACACGGGGCACCCGACTCTGTGGGTACACACGGGGCACCCGACTCTGTGGGTACACACGGGGCACCCGACTCTGTGGGTACACACGGGGCACCCGACTCTGTGGGTACACACGGGGCACCCGACTCTGTGGGTACACACGGGGCACCCGACTCTGTGGGTACACACGGGGCACCCGACTCTGTGGGTACACACGGGGCACCCGACTCTGTGGGTACACACGGGGCACCCGACTCTGTGGGTACACATGAACACCCGACTCTATGGGTACACACGGGGCACCCGACTCTGTGGGTACACATGAACACCCGACTCTGTGGGTACACACGGGGCACCCGACTCTGTGGGTACACACGGGGCACCCGACTCTGTGGGTACACACGGGGCACCCGACTCTGTGGGTACACACGGGGCACCCGACTCTGTGGGTACACATGAACACCCGACTCTGTGGGTACACATGAACACCCGACTCTGTGGGTACACACGGGGCACCCGACTCTGTGGGTACACACGGGGCACCCGACTCTGTGGGTACAATTGGGAGAGATCTAAATAATTACTGAGTCATAAGATCAAAAATATATTATTAATTTTACAAACCTACAAAGTATTTAGTCCGATTTCCTCAACTTTAAATTAATAGGGCTGGAATTCTGAATTATTGTGATAGACATATCTTGAGGTTATCTTGAGATGATTTCGGGGCTTTAGCGTCCCCGCGGCCCGGTCCTCGACCAGGCCTCCACCCCCCAGGAAGCAGCCCGTGATAGCTGACTAACTCCCAAATACCTATTTTACTGCTAGGTAACAGGGGCATAGGGTGAAAGAAAATCTGCCCATTGTTTTTCTCCGGCATCCGGGATCGAACCCGGGACCACAGGATCACATTCCAAATTCCGACCATAATCGCCTACATAACTGCCAAGACATAACTGCGTATTGTAATTAAAGTTATTATTTCTGAACTGAGGACAAATCCTGATAGTTGTTTAATATTAAGTATAATTGGAATTCATTTATTTATTCTTATACGTGGGAAGAATATTTCCCACATTCCTGGCCAAACGTTAAAATGTGTTTGTTGGTACTTAATGTCGCAGTGAAGTGCATGTTATTATAAAATCACGGAGGCTATTTTCCTATATTATTTTAACACAATATATAATCCACACAGAATACCACACCAACGTGATATACATCAATGAGACAACCCACCTGGGATGTGAGGAGATGCGAACCCGCGACCAAGACATTGCCAGCCACATACTCTACCACTGTACCACCACTGAAAGGCTAAAAGTCATACAACCGGATTTCTACTGAAAACATAGGAAGTCTAGAGGCCCCTCCTGAAGCCAGTCTAAGTGTATCTGTGTATCTGGTATAGGAGCATATGATTTGGACTAGTTTAACCTTTACCCAAGAGCTTGGAGGTCATATGTTAAACTTGAACTGGCTTCAGGAGGGACCTCTAGCCTTCATGTGATTTCAGTAGAAATCCGGTTGTATAACTTTCAGCAAGTCAGCGGTGATACAGTGGTAGAGTTTGCGGCTAGCAATGCCTTGGTCGCGGGTTCGCATCTCCTCACAGCCCCGGTGAATTGTCTCACAATAAGTAATGGAGAAGCTTACTTCATTACCGCTGTGTTTGAATGAAGAAAAGACCCAATACTTGTGTAAGTTTATTATTAAACCAAATTTTCGGATGAGCCTTCATCCTTTATCAAGATAATGTAAACAGTGAATTACAGGGACTCGAGTGCTTGTGTGTACACGTGTGGCAGAGCGCCGCACGTCGCCTCCATCACTACACGTCGTTATGGTAATACTCCCCACGAACTGCCTGATGCATGCCGCAACTTCTGAGGCACTGTCAAATGTCCTGGATTCTGGGAAGTGTGAGCCGGATACTGCGGGAACATTATCCCCAGGTCTGGGAAGTGTGAGCCTGATACTGCGGGTACATTATCCCCAGATCTGGGAAGTGTGAGCCGGATACTGCGGGAACATTATCCCCAGGTCTGGGAAGTGTGAGCCGGATACTGCGGGAACATTATCCCCAGATCTGGGAAGTGTGAGCCGGATACTGCGGGAACATTATCCCCAGATCTGGGATGTGTGAGCCGGATACTGCGGGAACATTATCCCCAGATCTGGGAAGTGTGAGCCGGATACTGCGGGAACATTATCCCCAGATCTGGGAAGTGTGAGCCGGATACTGCAGGAACATTATCCCCAGATCTGGGAAGTGTGAGCCAGATACTGCGGGAACATTATCCCCAGATCTGGGAAGTTTGAGCCGGATACTGCAGGCTCACTATCCCCAGTCTGAACAACACAAGATCTTTATTTACATGAATTAATAAAATTAAAATCAATATATAATAATAGATGTTCATAACAATGACATTTTAATATAAGCACAGTCACACAGGCCTAAACTGAGTCATGTACATTCATATCGGCAAAAATAATGTCCAGGCAAAGCAAACATTACAGTTGGAAGGTGAGTTGCTTTTGCTTCCTCTTAACGGTAATATATTCAAAGACCGACTTAAAAGTTTTCGTTTATTGAGGCACCAAATTAGAACTGGGTACATGGGCATGTTCCAGACCCTCGCTGCTGTGTTCCTGCATCAGTGAGGGCCCGAGGCGATTGTACCACAACAAACTCTGTGCTCTGATTGGCTGATGGAATTCACACTATTAACAGCTCATCAACAAACAACATGTATGCCTCGAGGAACTCCCACTCACAGATTCAAATAAAATAATTGATATCAACAATATAATTAATATATGATTGTTCGTTTATAATTTATTTAGATTTCTCCAAAATTGTGTAATTTTTTTTGCACAAGAAAATGTTTTAATGATATCATAATATTTAGTCATTATAATTATATACTGAATAATATAAATAACATAATAGTTTATGACATAATGCTCAGTACATGTAAAGTTTACCACACTAAACATTGACCAACAATTATATCCATATTCTTTGCTATATTAATAAAAACAAGAGACAAAACAGTGCATTTTTGGCTGTCCACTTTTTTGTAGCTTGCTAGAGCTGATTATGCATCTTTATTTTAATATCAGTTAGAAAAACTGTTGCTGATAAATAGAGAGGCAACATTTATACTGCCAAAGGGGACTCAATATCATGCATATAATTGTAAATTTCAGTGTTATGAACTAAATATAACATGAATTTCCGTAACCTTGCACAGCCTCGGAACTAGATAGCATCAAACAAATTACCGGGATAGCCTGGATCAGCTCACTTTGAAAAACGATTTTTGGGGAACTGAATTTGAATTGCTTGTCAATAATTCCTTTGTGACAGTAAATGCTTTATAATATTCAGTGTCCAGCCGGGGCCATCCCTGCTCTCCCTGATGACATATTTTCTATCCTGCAGTATCACAACATATTATACACATTCCTCGGTCATAAGCTGTATTGATTACAAGCAAGTTTATATTTCTGGCAAAGTTTGAAAAGGCAGTGATAAGCAAGCGTCTGAAAAAAGAGCTTATGCTATTTGCTGAATGGGTTTACCTACAGACGAAATATTATCCTTCGTTTGTGAATTATTTCTTCACCCGTAGGGATTGACATCATGTCTCGTAGGAAAAGTAATGAGTGCTAGGATGGACTCCAAAAATATATCCTAAATAATTTCTGTGTGCACAATTTAGTTTATATCTAGTTCAACATTTCGCAGCTCCCATAGGTCAAAACCATGTACACTGTTAAATAACTTTACCTTCGTCCAGAATTAAAAAAAAATTGAAGATAAAATTCACTTACACTTGTTCAAACTTCCAGCCTGTGCAATACTAAAATTTGATAAGTTGGCCCAATAAGGATATGATTGTTCCAGATTCTTTCCTGTATATTAAAATTAAATTTCTCTGCCTATTAGTTCTCGCAGTATAACGAGTCACCTGTGTGACTGTCACCTGAGTCACTATCACCGGATAGTGCGAGTCACCTGAATGAGAAGAACGACAGCACATCCAAAAGAATTTAACGTGGAATTAAATTCAGAACTGTAACTTACGTATTACCCCAAAAAATCTATAGCATATTATAACGTACTAAAAATATACTCAAACTGCATACCTCTAAGAAGAAAGAGGAAGAGATACAGACTGGAACGAGAACGACGTTCCCTCTATAGAGGAAGGAGATGATTCGCAGAACAATTTGGACGTTCTTAAGCCCTTGGACGTTCTTCTTTGCCGTTCTTGGGCCTTATCTCAAGAAGGACACAGAAGGTTATGCAGAGAAATAGAAACGATTGAACAAAAGCTACCAGAATCATTTAAAATCCAGGAGAGGCAGAGAGAACAAAAGGCCATCAGCGAAATAGAGAGAAATCCAAAATATTGTTTCTCATAGTACGATTCCGTTTTCAGTGAGCCCTTAAACGCACGATTACCCAAATTACGAATATGAATATGGATATGAATATGACATGAATATGATTACCCTGTTGGTATCATATTCATGAAGATTGAATACCCAAACGAATCTTCATGAATATGATACCAACTTCAATTCACATCAGACGTCATCCTGACCCCACATGATTTTAAAGTAGCCGTAGACAGTATGATATTCACCCTGCACCAGGCCCTGACTCGTGGAACATCACATTCATCAACAACTATGATAACCAATATCACAGGCCCTAAACATTTTTTAGGAGAATGTGATCGGATATTAGTGTTATTCTTGACATACTATAAATAACAGAAATAGCACCACTCCATAAAGGAGTGAATAAAAACAGAGGCAAAAAAAAAAAATACAGACCAATAGCACTAACATCACACATCATAAAAATCTTTAAAAGAATGACAAGAAGCAAGATCATAAAACACATGGAATCGAAGCGTCTACATATCCCTGGACAACATGGTTTCAGAACAAGGCGCTCTTGCCTATCACAATTGCTGGACAACTATGACATGGCCTTAGATGCTATGGAAAACAAATAAAGCGCCGACATAATATACACAGATTTCTAAAAAAAAAAAAACGATAAATGTGACCATTACGTTATTGCACACAAAATGTGTTCAAAAGGAATTACCGGAACAATAGGAATACAATACAATTTCCTAACAGAACCTAAAGTGTAATAATTAACAAAGTAAAATCTGGACCATCATCCATGAAGAGCTCAGCCCCTCAGGGTACTAGCCCTCCAAACACACACCGAAACTACGACGTTGGTACAACGTTCGAACAAGTTTTAACACCACCTAACCAGTTATAACAACCAATATATCAAGTTGTAACAACGTTCCAATACGTCATAAACACGTTAAGCCAAGATGTAACAACTTTATTACAAGTTGTTACAAGCGGAAAATAGAGACAGTTTCGGTTTGTGTTTCCAGGGCTGTGCTTGCTCCAGTACTCTTTCTCATTCTAATATCGGATATAGACAAGGACATAATCTAGAGTACCGTATCATCCTTTACAGATGACACTAAGATTTTTAAGAGAGTAGACAACACGGAGGGCACAGCAAACCTGCGAACTGATGTTAATCAGGTCCTTCAATGTAGTACAGAAAATATTATAGTATATAATAAAGATATGTCCAAGCTTCTTCGCTATGGAAAAATTGTAATATAAAAACGGAAATTGCGTACAAACACATTCAAATCATACCATAGAACGTAGAAGTAATGTAAAGGATCTGGGTGTACTCATATCGGAAGACCTTACCTTTAAAAAATTACAATAAAGTACCGTCACAACTGCAAGAAAAATGACAGGTTGGATAACAAGAACCTTTCACGGTAGAGATGCTATACCGATGATGATACTCTTCAAGACGCTAGTGCTCTCTAGAGTGGAGTACTGCTGCACAATGACAGCCCCTTTCAAAGCTGGAGAAATTGCTGACCTGGTGAGCGTGCAGAGATTTCTTACTGTTAGAATCCACTTAATAAATCATATAAATTACTGAAACCTATTAAAATTACAAAATCTGTATTCTCTATAGTACCGGCGGGAGAAATACATAATAATTTACATAGAAACTATTATGCTGGTTCCAACCCTGCACACAGAAATGACATCACATGAGACCAGAAGGCATGGCAGGATGTGCAGAATACACCCGTTGAAGAGCAGAGGTGCAACAGGTACTCTGAGAGAGAACTATCAACATCAGAGGCACGAAAATGTTCCACGCTCTTCCTCTACACATAAGAGGTATACCTAACCGACCACTCACAGTGTTCTAGAGAGAACTGGATAAACACCTCCAAAGGATTCCTGATTAACCAGGCTGTGAGTCATACGTCAGGTTGCGAGCAGCAGCATCCAACAGCCTGGTTGACCAGTCCAGCAACGAGGCGGCCTGGCCAGAGACCGGGCCGCGGGGAGCTTTTTTCCCGGAACCAACGCAAGGTATAATTCACATGGATTGTCAGAATAACTTCACTGGACAGAATAACTGCTTCAGGATTGCACGTGTCTTTCTCAATTCATTCGTCATTGAATCAAAAAGAGATTGCAAATGATAAAGAACAAAATAGATCTTTGATCCCATTTAAATGATACGTTTTCAAACAAGACATTACTTTATTTCACAGCTAATTTGTATACATGTTAACAAATATATATAATACTAATAATACATATAATATAACTCCCTGAGATTGCAGGTCATCTTCCTACCTAGCAGCTACCTAAAAGTTGGGTATGATTATACTGTCAAAAGATTTCTGGGCATCAAGAAGTGGAGTGAAAACAAGGCTTTCCTGTAAACTGCAGCACTGAATAGTTTCCGCTGCAAAGACCCTGCACAACGAGGAAGAGTAACCCGTATGGCGTGCAAAATGAGACACATGGGTGTTAAGTTATCAGCTGGAAGGGCAGGGAACTATCAGGAGAAAGTGCAAAAACATTACGACTGTATAGCACTTGGAAGGGGGTCAGGATAAGGATTTGGGTTGGGATTGGGGGAAGGAATGGTGTCTAACCACTTGGACGGTCCGGGATTGAACGCTGACCTGCATGAAGCGAGACCTTCGCTCTACCGTCTAGTCCAAGTAGTTGGATTTATCAGCTGGAGTCAATTATTATATAGTTACATTGTTTAATAGTGTGTTAAGGGAAACTGCACGACCGTTATAGAAGAGAACTTACATGTTCGTCAGATTTCTGGAATGAGAACACGTACATATGTACTTACTACACTGGGCGATGTACCGTGGGACACTAAGCTTTAAAGAACCACCATCTGGTCACCACTTGGTCCGGGAGACATCTCCCGTCACGCAGGGTGCAGTCGCGCCTCCACAGATCTCCAGTATCAGCTCTTGATACTGGTAATGGCTCAAAAGAGCCATCACTTACGGGCTATTCATGCCCGTGCCACCTTTTGGGTGGCTTAATCTTCATCAATCAATTTTTAAAGAACATTGAAAGATAGGCATTCAAGTTAGCCGTCCAAATTTCAAGGTTATTGTAGTAGATGCCAAATGGTTTATAATAACACAGCCTGTCCTCCTAAGGTTTCCCCAATATCAAGAAACTGTCGTAATAAAGTGCCCTCTCCTAACCTATCAGAGAGCCCAAAACAGAAAACGGGACAGTATGTCAATTTTGTAAGCAGCTCTCATTTTCTAATAAAACGATTTTTGGCCATAGGTAGAATATACATCAAAATGTGACGTTCTTTAGGGAGGACGGGTTGAATAATCACCATTTTTTTTATTTTGCTCTTATAATTTTCTCATTCATTAAAGGCAAGATGTACACAGGTCTCAAATTCAGCTGATTTAATGTTAGATCAATCTCATCTTTTGTTGTGCATAATATATTACATATTTTAATTTTCTTCAATAACATTAAAAATATCTTGGTGCCTACTGTATGTGTAATTCCTGACGTTCGTTATCTCATTCCATGAACTTTTTATTTGACAATTTTCACCTAAAAAATAATCAAACTGCTTTCTGGAACGGTTATCAAAACATAATCTTTATTTTTCTTAGTCCACTTAATTACTTTGTGATAATTTGTTCCTTGCGCTTAAACTGACCTGGAATAATCAGCCATCTTTGGGCACTCTCTGTCTTCACATAGCTTTTGACAGGTGATCTACTTCTGGAGTCTTATTACACACACACACACACACACACACACACACACACACACACACACACACACACACACACACACACACACACACACACACACACACACACACACACACATATAAATATATATTTAAGGAAGTATATTTATTTTATATATATATATTTTATATATATATATTTTTAAGGATATATATATATTTTTTAAGGAAATATATATATTTTAAGGAAATTCTACCTGCCCACTTACATCAGCTGGCAGGTGTACATGATCCCAGTTTTACACGCTGTGCCACAGAGTGGGCCTCTCGTGCAGGCCCATCACCTCAACCACCATCCCCAAAATCCCACAAGCAATCCAGCTGGGATGGTCCCATTGTAGACCAAGTTGCTGCAGAGTGCCTGGGTGCTGCAACAACACAACACGACATTGCTCGCCTCACAGCAGTAGCAGCACCACATGCAGGGGATTTCCTGTTAGCAACCCCAATGTCGGCAACTGGCACGCGTCTCACACCACACGCCCTCCGAATTGCTGTGGCCCTCCGCCTTGCTGCCCCAATCCACACCAGATATAGGTGTATTTGCGGCTAGGTGGTGGCTGACAGGTACGGCCACCATGGCCTACTCTGCCAAAGCACAGGGGGTTGGCAGTCGAGGCACAGTGAAGTTAACAACATCATCAAGAGGAGCCTCACCACAGCTGGATGCCCAGCTGAAAGAGAGCCCCGTTACCTAACGCCCTGTAACTCTGATGCTCTTATTGGTCGCCCGGATGGTATCACAGTGAACCCCTGGAAGAATGGCAAGCAGTTGGTATGTGACTACATGTGCGTATCAACCCTGGCTAACACCTACATTAACCTCAGTGTTGCACAACCAGGTGGCGCTGCCACCCACAGGGAAGCAGCCAAATCCCGTAAGTATAGAGAACTGGATCACCACTATAATTTTGTCCCCATTGCTTCTGAGACACTCGGCGCCTGGGGTAAAAGTGCTACCAGTTTTTTTAAGGAACTGGGTTCTAGGCTCATTGAAACAACAAGGGACCCAAGAGCTGCAAGCTTTCTTTTCCAGCGCCTCAGTGTGGCGATACAAAAGGGAAATGCGCACTGCATCCAGGGTTCCTGCCCGCCATCTGAGGAGCTGGAGGAACTCGACAACCTATGATAACCATCTTTGTAACCCATATGTAACTCCTTTTTTGTAGCAAAGTTCAAATAAAGTAAATATATATGTGTACGTACAAAAGAATGGGGGTGGTAGGAGAAGATAATATTAGTGTTCAGTGAGAAACCACAAGGTCTCCTCTGAATACTTTTAATTTTCTTCTCCGAGGCTATGGGTCCCCACATTGGCACCAGAGGTGGTACCCTCACAAACTTTAAAAAAAAAAAAAAAAATAATAATATATATATATATATATATATATATATATATATATATATATATATATATATATGCGAACAAGCCTGAATGGTCCCCAGGACAATATGCAACTGAAAACTCACACCCCAGAAGTGACTCGAACCCATACTCCCAGAAGCAACGCAACTGGTATGTACAAGACGCCTTAATCCTTAATCCGGTCGTGATGGTCAAGTGGATTAAGGCGTCTTGTACATACCAGTTGCGTTGCTTCTGGGAGTATGGGTTCGAGTCACTTCTGGGGTGTGAGTTGTTATATATATATATATATATATATATATATATATATATATATATATATATATATATATTTCATTGAATATGACCGCATATTCTGTATTTATTATTTTCTGGTTTAGGGCTTCTATCCCTCTAACTATTTTCTTAGCATCAGGGCTTAATTGAAATAGGAGTTCTCCAAAACTCATTTTCGTACTTTTAAGGTGAAGAAAAGAAGTGATTTACTATAGAGTGTATTACACTTGTTTGTATAATTTGCACGACGTTTCGAACCTCCATGGTTCATTCTCAAGTGAACAGATCTTACAATACTAGTTGATTTTATACCCGCATTAGGTCAGGTGATAATACAATGAAGGTGAAAACATGGGGGGATACATAAGGGATAAACATAGGGGCTGCAGAAGGCTTATTGGCCCATACGAGGCATCTCCTATCTAAACACAAAGATTAATCCAGTGTAATTGGCCTGTTATGTTGGACATTGTCTTCTGTGTTGGCATCGACATGTTTGTTACGGCCCTCTCGGGACGCAACGGGGTTCTTACTCTGATGTAGTTAGAGGAAGATATATATCCGGCCCCAAGCCAGTAGAGGCTATCAAGGGATGCGATCCGTGACGCAGGTAACTTAAAGGGAGTAGGGAAAGAAAGGTAAGAACTTAATATAATGTTCACCATCACCATTTAAATACATAAAAGTAAAACGTACACAAGGGGGAGGGGTATTAACACTTTACAAAGGGGATCAACACTGTAGTCTTCTGCTGGAGACTATGGATCCTCGAAGCTAGGTGCTGAGTCCGCGGTGCTTTCTTCGTGGCCTCAAGACGTGTCCTCTGAGAACGCCGAGCCTACCCTGGCCACAGGTCAGCCACAACACAGGTCCACTGGGGGCACCGTCGTGGAGGCCGTCAACCACACGTCCAGCAGGTCTGCTGGCAGGTACTGAGCCACCAAGGCTGGTACGGCCACTCCACGAACGATAAAAGGGGTACGCCCTAGACAGGAGTCTCGTGTGATATCACCAATCACCCTCCTGTCCTCAATACCCCAGTGGATTATCGTCTCCAACCGTCGGTCCCGGGTAAATCCTTCCACTGCCACTCCACTGGCAGGCTTAACACACCACAGTGTTCTTCCGGGGGGACGACGTCACGACAGCTGCAGCAAACTTCACAGTATGGAGACTGGCTGCCTCGGGTAGACTGACTCCACCTTCAATACAGTGGTCCCAGGTCGGCTCTGTAAGCAGACACGTCATCAATAATGGACACTAATACACCACACTCACAGGCTCAGATACTAACACCTGACGCATCCAGTCCATAGATGGCGCTGTCGTCGGAGCACCACCTCACCAGAGGTCAGGGGCGGCGGTGTTGAGTGCTGAACCAGACTGGAAACTGGTCCTCGAGGCCCGTACACGCTGTCCTCACTAGGTGTCGTCGTTCGTTTGGCGGGGGTTTCGGGAGCTGACCCACAGATGGCGTGGTTGTCACTGCTCCAGGCTAGGACGCTGGATCCGGGTTCGTAACACCTCCCCACCAAAAAGAATTTGGTTTGGGGTTCTATAAAAAACAAACCAAATTATTACGGCGACACAACTCCAAATGGACTTACTTACTCTATGAACTGGAGTGATGAGGCTGTCTTGTCCACAGAACTTTTCTACTGAGAAACCCTGGCACAAAGGGAGCTTGAACATGGCAGACGATGACCTGCCTGACGTAATCTTCCACGTCTCCACTGCGATGTCAAGCAGGGGCGTCATCTCACATTTCTCGAGTACGGATTGGTTTCGACACGATCTGGGGTGACTCGACACTTTCCTATGTCGTGGCACCGATGATGGCTGACCACAGACGGCATTTCTGGTGCCAGTCCGATGGTCCTTCAGGGAGACAGGAACCTGGAAAACAGGGGTCTGATAATTCAGAGTGATAGCGACAGTGAGTAAGTCAATACTTACAGCATACCCTACTAGGTTCACACCTAGTCCCAACAGGGCTGCTTGCACACCGAAGATGGCATTCGCTCTGCCTCCGTCAGGACGACCAACGTTCCACATAACGCTGCATTGAGGCTCAGCAGTCACGCGGGGGGTGTCAACCTGTCGGAAACAGTCACTCATATTATCATTTCTCGTACCTCCTGTATCAACCATCACCTTCCAGGTCCCTCCTTCAACTGCAACACCTGCAGTACAAATCTCCAATCCCTGGGACCTTTTCGCGATGTTCATGGGAGCCATCATTCGTCGGGTCGTCCACCGGTCCTTACTGAGAACACAGAGAACACATAGGAGAACAAAACAAAATACCGATAGGAAACATTTGGTAAGTCGAGGGATAAGTTTCCCGAGCTTGTCATGTCCATAGCCGGCACCATCCACTAGCCTGGCTTGGACCAAAGAGGGCACTAGACCTTTAGAACATACCTCACATACCTCTGACGTCTGGGGAATCTCTGGCTGGTCCACTACACGCTGTAACTTGCCATACCGCAAGCACACCTCAGCCTTCGCTCCAGACTCGTTGGTATCCGTGGGTGTCTGCACACGAGGCCTCTCTTCTAGCTCAGGTACCTCTGCCATCTTAACTTCATGTTCCTCGTTGAGAGAATCAGGGGACACTGCTAGAATATCATCGATCTGCGGGTGAGAGGACCAATTAGACATGTTCAAATCCGGATCTGTCTTTACCTGGACATTACCATTGCCTGTAGACACCTCAGACTTTGCTGTTCCGTTAGACTCGTCCACAACCTTGGGAAGATTGATGCTCCAATCTGTCACCAAGTCGTTGGCTAGTACCACGTCAATCCCAGCCACAGGGAGGGTATCGACTACTGCCAACTCACTTGTGCCGCTGAAATAAGGCGAGTCGAGATGTACTGGCACTAAGGGGGCGATATACTGCGTTCTCGGAAACCCAACCAGGATAACCTCTGGTCTCCCATCCACACTTACTCCCTCGGGTAACGAGCTCTTCACGATCAGGGACTGGGCTGCTCCACTATCTCTGAGCACTACAATTGATCTACCAGTATGATTACTCGTTACATACCCGGTTGAAGTGTGAGGGGCCAACAAACTTGGTCCTTCCTGCGTCGTCGTAGACTGGTTTCCTACTGGTGATGTAACACAGCTCACCAACATCACCTCCCTTCGTGCGCTGTCACCTCTTCTGCCTCGGCACCTAGCAGCTATGTGCCCTTTCTGCCCACAAGTCCAGCACACCATATTCCTCCTCGGGCTCCGGTGTTTCGGACTGCTAGGACTTGTTCTTCGGGGGCTACTTGGGGGCGTCTTCTTAGCACTTTGTGGGACGGGTCTTTCTTCTTCTACGTCGTGAGGTCTGTCAAACCGGCGCTGGTAATTCCTCGGGACGTACTTAGCAGACGGCCTATGAGTCAGGATATACTCTTCAGCCATGGTGGCTGCTGCACTCAAGGTCTCTACCTGCTGTTCCTCCAAGTACGTCTTGAGGTCTCCAGACAAACAATCCTTGAAGTCCTCGAGCAGAATCAGCTGTTCGAGGTCTTCCCTGGTCTCCACCTTCCGAGAGGCACACCATTCTTGAAAAAGTCGCTCCTTGATGGTGGCGAATTCGGTGAAAGTGTGCTCTGAGGTCTTCTTCAGGTTTCTGAACTTTTGCCTATATGCCTCAGGTACCAATTGGTACGCCATGAGCACCACTTTCTTCACCATATCGTAATCGCCGGAGTCGTCAAGGGATAACGTAGAGTAGGCGATTTGGGCCTTCCCAGTCAAGACTGACTGTATCATGATGGCCCAATTCTCCCTTGGCCACTCCAAAGAGGCAGCGACTTTCTCGAAGGCTGCAAAGAACTTCGAGACTTCCCTCTCATTGAATTTGGGGACCATTTTGATATTCCTTACCGGATCGAAACCGCTGGTGTCCGTTGTTAGCCTCCGACCACCGCCTAACCGTAATACTTCTAGTTCATGTTGTCTCTGTCTTTCTTTTTCTTCTCTCTCTCGCTGTTTCTCTTCTCTTTCTCGTTCTTCTCTTTCTCGTTTCTCTTCTCTTTCTCGTTCTTCTCTTTCTCGTTTCTCTTCTCTTTCTCGTTCTTCTCTTTCTCGTTTCTCTTCTCTTTCTCGTTCTTCTCTTCTTTCTTCTCTTTCTCTCTCTCGTTTCTCTTCTCTTTCTAATTCTAAACGCCTCATCGCCAATTCCTTTTCTTTCATCTCCATTTCTTTATTTTTCATCTCCACTTCTTTATCTTTTAATTCTCGTTCTACTTCTAACTTCTTCCACTCTATCTCGCGATTGATCTCTAGGGCACGCATTTTGACTATTAGGAAGCTGATATTAAGCTCACCTGCATCACTGTCAATGTCACTGCCCTTATCTTCCTTTTCTGTGGAAGCTATTTCCTCACCTTCCCTTGTACTAGGAGTCTCGCCTTCCTATTTCTCTTCTGCCTTCAGGTGCCGGTGAACCTTGGACAAGATCTCCACACGGGAATCACTGACACGGATCTTGATCTCCAGGTAGGCGCTCACTAGTACAAGTTCCGGTTTGCTCAGATACTTGCTCAGATACTTTAATCTGGCAAGACAGTCCACTCTGTTCAGAAAAGCCTGAACATCGTCCAGATCATCGATGGTAGCTTTTTCTGCCATTGTCACAGATGGAATACTCCACTAGCACTTGACACACCGCTTTCACGTTAGCACTTCACGCACCGAGCACTGTTCTATGTCAATATTGCACTTTATCGCACCAAACACTGCACTTGCCAATATTGCACGTAATCACTTCGGGCACCGCACTACCCAATATTGCACTGAGTCCAAGCGAACACTTCGCTCTACAATATTGCACGGAATCACTGAGCACCGCACTAGTCAATATTGCACTTAATCGCTTAATCACAGCGAGCACCGCACTGCACAATATCGCACTTAGTCACTCTGAGCACCGCACAGGACGTATAACGTCACAATCGTCACACAGGGGGAATTATTTACAGGGATTACGCCACTTCACCACCCCTGTCAAACATACTTAACAAGGGGACGGATCCCGCTGGGGATGCCAATTATGTTACGGCCCTCTCGGGACGCAACGGGGTTCTTACTCTGATGTAGTTAGAGGAAGATATATATCCG
Source organism: Procambarus clarkii (assembly GCF_040958095.1). Lineage (NCBI taxonomy): Eukaryota > Metazoa > Arthropoda > Malacostraca > Decapoda > Cambaridae > Procambarus > Procambarus clarkii. The sequence goes on from NC_091177.1 coordinate 46,196,534, forward strand.
GCCCCAAGCCAGTAGAGGCTATCAAGGGATGCGATCCGTGACGCAAGTAACTTAAAGGGAGTAGGGAAAGAAAGGTAAGAACTTAATATAATGTTCACCATCACCATTTAAATACATAAAAGTAAAACGTACACAAGGGGGAGGGGTATTAACACTTTACAAAGGGGATCAACACTGTAGTCTTCTGCTGGAGACTATGGATCCTCGAAGCTAGGTGCTGAGTCCGCGGTGCTTTCTTCGTGGCCTCAAGACGTGTCCTCTGAGAACGCCGAGCCTACCCTGGCCACAGGTCAGCCACAACACAGGTCCACTGGGGGCACCGTCGTGGAGGCCGTCAACCACACATCCAGCAGGTCTGCTGGCAGGTACTGAGCCACCAAGGCTGGTACGGCCACTCCACGAACGATAAAAGGGGTACGCCCTAGACAGGAGTCTCGTGTGATATCACCAATCACCCTCCTGTCCTCAATACCCCAGTGGATTATCGTCTCCAACCGTCGGTCCCGGGTAAATCCTTCCACTGCCACTCCACTGGCAGGCTTAACACACCACAGTGTTCTTCCGGGGGGACGACGTCACGACAGCTGCAGCAAACTTCACAGTATGGAGACTGGCTGCCTCGGGTAGACTGACTCCACCTTCAATACAGTGGTCCCAGGTCGGCTCTGTAAGCAGACACGTCATCAATAATGGACACTAATACACCACACTCACAGGCTCAGATACTAACACCTGACGCATCCAGTCCATAGATGGCGCTGTCGTCGGAGCACCACCTCACCAGAGGTCAGGGGCGGCGGTGTTGAGTGCTGAACCAGACTGGAAACTGGTCCTTGAGGCCCGTACACGCTGTCCTCACTAGGTGTCGTCGTTCGTTTGGCGGGGGTTTCGGGAGCTGACCCACAGATGGCGTGGTTGTCACTGCTCCAGGCTAGGACGCTGGATCCGGGTTCGTAACAATGTTCTTGTCTTGTCCTTACTCTCATGGTGGGTAGAGTAAATAGTTCCGTGATTTGGGTGTTCATGGTAGGTCGCTCTATTCTTATGGAATAGAGCGACCTACCATGAACACCCAAATCACGGAACTGTTTACTCTACCCACCATGAGAGTAAGGACAAGACAAGAACATATCGATGCCAACACAGAAGACAATGTCCAACATAACAGGCCAATTACACTGGATTAATCTTTGTGTTTAGATAGGAGATGCCTCGTATGGGCCAATAAGCCTTCTGCAGCCCCTATGTTTATCCCTTATGTATCCCCCCATGTTTTCACCTTCATTGTATTATCACCTGACCTAATGCGGGTATAAAATCAACTAGTATTGTAAGATCTGTTCACTTGAGAATGAACCATGGAGGTTCGAAACGTCGTGCAAATTATACAAATAAGTGTAATACACTCTATAGTAAATCACTTCTATTCTTCACCTTAAAAGTACGAAAATGAGTTTTGGAGAACTCCTATTTCAATTAAGCCCTGATGCTAAGAAAATAGTTAGAGGGATAGAAGCCCTAAACCAGAAAATAATAAATACAGAATATGCGGTCATATTCAATGAAACATGTTTGAAAGAAAACCTGCTGCCAGTATACACCAATATATATATATATATATATATATATATATATATATATATATATATATATATATATATATATATATATATATATATATATATATATATATATATATGTCGTACCTAATAGCCAGAACGCACTTATCGGCCTACTATGCAAGGCCCGATTTGCCTAATAAGCCAAGTTTTCCTGAATTAATATATTTTCTCTAATTTTTTTCTTATGAAATGATAAATCTAACCATTTCATTATGTATGAGGTCAATTTTTTTTATTGGAGTTTAAATTAACGTAGATATATGACCAAACCTAACCAACCCTACCTAACCTAACCTAACCTATCTTTATAGGTTAGGTTAGGTTAGGTAGCGGAAAAAGTTAGGTTAGGTTAGGTTAGGTAGGTTAGGTAGTCGAAAAACAATTAATTCATGAAAACTTGGCTTATTAGGCAAATTGGGCCTTGCATAGTAGGCTGAGAAGTGAGTTCTGGCTACTAGGTACGACATATATATATATATATATATATATATATATATATATATATATATATATATATATATATATATATATATATATATATATGTCGTACCTAATAGCCAGAACGCACTTCTCTGCCTACTATGCAAGGCCCGATTTGCCTAATAAGCCAAGTTTTCATGAATTCATTATTTTTCGACAACCTAACCTACCTAACATAACTTTTTCGGCTACCTAACCTAACCTAACCTATAAAGATAGGTTAGGTTAGGTAGGGTTGGTTAGGTTCGGTCATATATCTTCGTTAATTTTAACTCCAATAAAAAAAATTGACCTCATACGTAATGAAATGGGTAGCTTTATCATTTCATAAGAAAAAAATTAGAGAAAATATATTATTTCAGGAAAACTTGGCTTATTAGGCAAATCGGGTCTTGCATTGTTGGCCGAGAAGTGCGTTCTGGCTACTAGGTACGACATATATATATATATATATATATATATATATATATATATATATATATATATATATATATATATATATATATATATATATATATGTATATATATATTGTGACGGTAAAGCGTTGGTGTTCGGCTGTTTCTAAGCTAGGGGCAGGGCCTCGTCACATTAAAGAAAAAAAAAGAGAAAAAGCTGGAACTTTCGTCTGTGGTAAGGTAATGGGAAGACACACAAAACACAAGTAAATTTAACAATGAAATTTTAATTATGTTAGAAAAACAAGACATGAATAAAATTAAGTATAAAATATAACAGACAAGTCAACAAACAAAATAATAAGAATAATCACTGGCAAATGAAAAGTTACGTTAAGACAAGTGAGTTACAGTGATAGCAAAATTAATAATAATAATGTAGCTGGAATATTGGCTTCGAGCTGCCACCTCCCTTAGTACACGAAAGACAAGGCTTAGTCTACCAATGAGAGATGTCAACTGCAAGGAGCACTGGGATATTCTGCCTTCTCTGGGCCGCTGCAGCCCAGACATACACTTGTGGCGGAGGGTGGAGGGCAGGTGCGATGGGACACCAGCCAATCAGCGACAGGCAGGCGATGGACAAGCAGTTTGCCGGTTACGGTGGCGGGGCGAGCAGGTGTGCCGGTGTGCTGGATACGTTTTGCTCTCTAGGCCAAACGTTTTGGAGATACTTGCTGGATATATCTTCTATATTATCTGTTGTTGTAACGTACTTTGAAGGGAAGAGCAGGCTCAATCTCTCTTGAAAGAGATTATCGTCACAATATATATATATATATATATATATATATATATATATATATATATATATATATATATATATATATATGTATATATATATATATATATATATATATATATATATATATATATATATATATATATATATAAATAAATATATATATATATATATATATATATATATATATATATATATATATATATATATATAAATAAATATATATATATATACATATATATATATATATATATATATATATATATATATATATATATATATATTTATATATATATATATATATATATATATATATATATATATATATATATATATATATATATATATATATATATATATATATTTGATGGTTACAAGATATACATGGGTTGATACAAAAATAATAATGCAAAAAGGTGCTTAAAGGTTATGGATCTCTTGAAGAACACAACAATGGGAAACATTGATGAATGTCACAGACGGGTTCGATCATTGTTGCAAGTCAAACACTTCTTCGAATTCCTCTGAAGTTGGACTAGTGCCCAAGACGCAACAGGCATTTCCCCTCTGAATCGCAACACTGAGGCGCTGGAACAAGAAACTTTTTGCTCTCTGGTCTTTTGTAGCGCTGATCAATTTGTCCCCCAATTCCTTCAGGAACTTCAATGCACATTTTCCCCACGAACCGAGGGTCTCCGAGCCGATCGGAACAAAGCTGTAGCAGTGTGCTAGGCCTCTGTATTTAATAATTTTCTGCGATTCCCTGAAAGAAGCAGCACCACCGCTTTCACGTGTGCTGTAGTGGAGGTAGGTACTGGCCAGTGTGGCAGCGCACGTGTAGTCCCATACCACTTGCTTACCATCCTTCCAAGGTAGCAAGGTGACCCCATCAGGGCGCTTCTGAGGGTCGTTAGGTCTGGATAAGTGTGGTTCTCTTTGTGCCGGGCAGCGGGCTGTGGCGAGGCTCCTCTTGATGATGTCGTTGACTTCTTCATGTCTTGCAATTTTACCCTGTGATTTACGACATACCAGACCATGACGACCATATTGGTCTGCCATCGCAGTTCCGCAGATGCACCTATGTTCGGTGAGGATGGGGGCGGCAAGGCGAAGGGCAACTCCAATGCGGAGAGCGTCATGACTGAGGCGAGTTCCCAGGGCTGCATTGGGCACAGCAAATAAAAAATCCCCGGCGTGGGGTGCTGTTACCGCTAGGAGGCGGGCTTTGTTTTCAGCATCAGCGTTGTCAATCATTGCTGTGACAGTCTTTTCCATTATGGGGCTATCCCAGTGGGCCTGCTTGTGGTCTTTTGGGACTTGTGGTCGGGGTTGAGGGTATAATATATATATATATATATATATATATATATATATATATATATATATATATATATATATATATATATATATATATATAACCAAGTGAGATGGCTCGGAAAGTGGAGTTGGAGATCCTGTTGGACGACATATTCGACCTCGAGACACAAAAGAAGGTCACCACCAAAGACACCTTACAAGCAGAACTTGTTGCGGAAGGAGGAAAGAATCGAGGCAATTATAGAAGCACCATACTGTCCCCCGAGCTCAAAGCGGCAGCTAAGAGCCTTCGTGAGAACAAGGAGATAGTCGTCAGGAGAGGTGACAAGTCGCCAATATACGTCATTCTTAAAAAAGACGAATATCTGGCGAAAATGAACCTCATTCTCTCTGACCAAACTAAATTGCAAAGGGTAACAAAGGACACTACAGTCGAATTGAAAGCAAAGATCAAAAAATTGATCGAAACTGTGAACGCCAAGAAATCCGGACTCCACCTGCTAAAGATTATTAGGGAATATAAACCTGTATACGCGTATGGAAATGTCAAGACACATAAGCCTGGAAACCCACTTCGGCCAATCATCAGCCAGATACCCACACCCACGTACAGACTGGCGAAACGACTCAATGGCTTGCTGCCTCCGTATGTCCCTTGCGCCTTCAGCCTGAAGTCTCCAAATAAATTTGTTGACTTACTGCGGGGAACACGGGCCACAGGAATAGGAGCCTCGTTGGACGTAGAATCACTGTTTACCAACGTACCTGTGGATGAAACAATCGGGATGATAGCGGACAGAGTGTATCGTGATCCGGCCTGTACTCCTCTTGACATACCATCGTTAAACACAAGACAGAGTTAGAGAAGATTCAGCGGTATGCCACCAGGCTCGTCCCGGAACTGAGAGGATTGAGCTACGAGGAAAGGCTAAAGGAGCTGAACCTCACATCCCTGGAAAACAGAAGAGTAAGGGGAGACATGATAACCACCTACAAAATTCTCAGGGGAATTGACAGGGTGGACAAAGACAAACTCTTCAGCACGGGTGGGACATGAACAAGGGGACACAGGTGGAAACTTAGTACCCAGATGAGCCACAGAGACGTTAGAAAGAATTTTTTCAGTGTCAGAGTAGTTAATAAGTGGAATGCACTAGGAAGTGATGTGGTGGAGGCTGACTCCATACACAGTTTCAAATGTAGATATGATAGAGCCCAGTAGGCTCAGGAATCTGTACACCAGTTGATTGACAGTTGAGAGGTGGGGCCAAAGAGCCAAAGCTGAACCTCCGCAAGCACAATTAGGTGAGTACAATTAGGTGAGTACCAGAAAACATTCTAAGGAATCTACTCCAAGCTTGTACTAAAGAAGCACCCTTCTTGAGCCCGGATGGGCACATGTATAAGCAAGTAGATGGGGTCGCCATGGGTTCTCCCCTAGGTGTCCTGTTTGCGAACTTCTACATGGGTACCATCGAACAAAAGGTCTTAGTCGACTTGAACTTGAAACCGGCCATATACTGCAGGTATGTTGACGACAATTTTACACAGTTACCTGATGTCAGACATCTGCAGGAGCTGAAGGAGGCATTTGATCGTAATTCTGTGTTGCGTTTCACTTACGAGATGGAGAAGGATTGGAAGCTGCCCTTTCTAGATGTAACAGTCATGGAAAGGAGCAGAGGTTTCCACACTGCAGTCTACATTAAGGAAACGAACATAGGAATGTGCCTAAATGCCAACAGTGACTGCCCAGACAGTACAAGAGGAGTGTTGTTAACGCTTATGTCGACCGTGCTCTCAGCCACAGCTCAGGATGGAAGCAAGTCTATGAAGAACTCTGTAGGATAAGGGAGGTCCTAGTCAACAACGGCTTCTCCAATGGTTTCGTTGAAGACATCATAAGAAGGAAGGTGAAACGCCATGCAACCTCTGAATAGTCAACTAACACAACACCTATATCCCCTATTAGACTATTTTACAGGAACTTCTTTTCCACAGCTCATAAAACGGAGGAAAGGGTCCTGAAAGATATTGTTAATAGAAACGTTATCCCTGCAGACAAAAATCAGAAGATACAATTGACGATTTACTATAAAACCAAGAAAACGGCCAACCTACTCATGAGAAACTCTCCAGACACAAAGTAGAACGCTTTAAAAGAGATCAATATCGTTTATGCCTTCAGATGCCCACTTAGGGACTGTAAGCCTCAAAGAATTCAGTATATAGGCAAGACAACAACATCTCTTTCCAGGCGATTAACGATGCATAAGCAACATGGCTCTATTAAGGAACATATAATCTCTTCCCACAACCAGACCATCACCAGAGAAGTCTTAACAAAAAACACGGAAATCATCGATAAATACAGCGATAGCAGGCGGCTTGATATCTGCGAGGCACTACACATTAGGAAGTCGACACCAGCAATCAACAGCCAATTAATTCACAACTATATTCTACCCACTTCAAGACTCCGCACCAATATAGAAGCGTCAAGAAATATGGGCCAATAGGCCCTTTCCAGTTACTTCCATTCTTCCCTTTAACTTACCCATTTATTATACCCATTGTTTCGTGTTCTGTCTTGTGTTGAAAGTTTGTTTTCACCTCATCGAAAACTGTTGTAACATATCACCTCACCCAAATGCAGGAATAAAATCAAAGCTGTTTAAAGTCTGTTTAGTGTTTGCAGGTTATAGTTGTGTGTGTGTGTGTAAACTAAAGTCTTTGAAAATGTAATAAGTTATTACGAAACGCGTTCAAGTGTCGCGTCAGACTAGAAATAATAAATAGTTTTTGGAGAATTGATTTTCAATTGCCATCAACAGTGAAAATAAATATAAGAAATATTGAGAAAATTCGTGTTAGAATTATTAATCTTACTTTTTCGGTCATATTTAATATATATATATATATATATATATATATATATATATATATATATATATATATATATATATATATATATATATTTTTTTATTATATATATATTATATATATATATATTTCTTGATGCTTCTATATTGGAGCGGAGTCTTGAGGTGGGTAGAATATAGTTGTGCATTAATTGGCTGTTGATTGCTGGTGTTGACTTCTTGATGTGTAATGCCTCGCAAACGTCAAGCCGCCTGCTATCGCTGTATCTATCGATGATTTCTGTGTTGTTTACTAGGATTTCTCTGGCGATGGTTTGGTTGTGGGAAGAGATTATATGTTAGTTAATGGAGCCCTGTTGCTTATGCATCGTTAAACGCCTAGAAAGAGATGTTGTTGTCTTGCCTATATTCTGGTTTTTTTGGAGCTTACAGTCCCCAAGAGGGCATTTGAAGGCATAGACGACGGTAGTCTCTTTTAAAGCGTTCTGTTTTGTGTCTGGAGAGTTTCTCATGAGTAGGCTGGCCGTTTTTCTGGTTTTATAGTAAATCGTCAGTTGTATCCTCTGATTTTTGTCTGTAGGGATAGCGTTTCTATTAACAATATCTTTCAGGACCCTTTCCTCTGTTTTATGAGCTGTGGAAAAGAAATTCCTGTAAAATAGTCTAATAGGGGGGTATAGGTGTTGTGTTGGTTGTCTCTTCAGAGGTTGCATGGCGTTTCACTTTCCTTCTTATGATGTCTTCGACGAAACCATTGGAGAAGCCGTTGTTGACTAGGACCTGCCTTACCCTACAGAGTTCTTCGCCGACTTGCTTCCATTCTGAGCTGTGGCTGAGAGCACGGTCGACATATGCGTTAACAACTCTCCTCTTGTACCTATCTGGGCAGTCGCTTTTGGCCTTTAGGCACATTCCTATGTTCGTTTCCTTAGTGTACACTGCAGTGTGGAAACCTCCGCTCTTTTCCATGACTGTTACGTCTAGAAAGGGCAGCTTCCCATCCTTTTCCATCTCGTAAGTGAAACGCAGCACGGAACTCCGCTCAAATGCCTCCTTCAACTCCTGCAGATGTCTGACATCAGGTACCTGTGTAAAAATGTCGTCAACATACCTGCAGTATATGGCCGGTTTCAAGTTCAAGTCGACTAAGACTTTTTGCTCGATGGTACCCATGTAGAAGTTTGCAAACAGGACACCTAGGGCAGAACCCATGGCGACTCCATCTACTTGCTTATACATGTGCCCATCCGGGCTCAAGAAGGGTGCCTCTTTAGTACAAGCTTGGAGTAGTTTCCTTAGGATATTTTCTGGTATGTCAAGAGGAGTACAGGCTGGATCACGATACACTCTGTCGGCTATCATCCCGATTGTCTCGTCCACTGGTACGTTAGTGAACAGCGATTCTACGACTAAAGAGACTAACGTCGTCCATGCCTTCAAATGCCCTCTTGGGGACTGTAAGCTCCAAAAAAAACAGTATATAGGCAAGACAACAACATCTCTTTCTAGGCGTTTAACGATGCATAAGCAACAGGGCTCCATTAAGGAACATATAATCTCTTCCCACAACCAAACCATCGCCAGAGAAATCCTAGTAAACAACACAGAAATCATCGATAGATACAGCGATAGCAGGCGGCTTGACGTTTGCGAGGCATTACACATCAAGAAGTCAACACCAGCAATCAACAGCCAATTAATGCACAACTATATTCTACCCACCTCCAGACTCCGCTCCAATATAGAAGCATCAAGAAATATGGACCAATAGGCTTTCTGCAATCACTTCTATTCAATACCCATTGTTTCATGTTCTGTCTTGTGTTGATGAAATTAATACCTTATTAAATACCACCTCACCCCATCCACGTCACTCAAATGTAGATATAAACAAAATCGGAGATGTGTAAGTTCTATTCAGTTGTGTATGTGTTAGCTAAAGACTTTGAAAATGTAATAAGTTTTATGAAACGCGCTCAAGTGTCGCGTCAGACTAGAAATAAAAATGAATTTTGGAGAATTGATTTTTGAATTACCTCCAACAGTGAAAAGAAATGTACGAAAGATTGAGAAAATTCGTGTTAGAATTATTAATCTTACTTTTCGGTCATATTTAATAATATATGTCTACAGGAAAGACTGCTACCAAAATATAGTAATATTAAAACGCACGACCCAGCAGCAAGGAATCA